>NC_074670.1:58620177-58888199 GCF_029448725.1 Salvelinus fontinalis | reverse complement strand
ACATGTGGTCAAGGTCAGTCCTGTGTTTGATTCACTCTTAGTCTGCCAATGCTTTTCTGTGCTTGTGCCCCAAATGGCACCCTATTTCCCTACATAGTGAATTACTTATGACTAGAGCCCTATGGGCCATGGTCAAAAGTAGTGCACTATATAGGGAATATAGTACCTTTTTGCGACACAGTCTCTCTGTGTGAACATAGTAGCACTACCACAGTGCCTGCTGACACAAAGAACTGGGAAACTGCATTTCTTAGCTCAGCTTTCAGAAAGCCATTACTACATTCCCTCCTCGCTCACTTTCATAATAAGATTGATTCCCAATTGGGGCAATTTGAGTTTGGGGGCTGAATTGACAGGTGATGAAGTGAAATTATGTCGAGGACGTGGCAGGTTATTCGTCAGACGTGCCCTCTTGTCACCATAGATCGGCCGTAATTTGAGTTTGCTGGTTGACATTAAATGGTAACAACTCTAACCCTTGTATTCATCATATGGCAGACTTCAGAAAGAGTATGTGTAGTCTCATCCACTAGTTCCATGGGTGTGGTGCCTCAGGCGCTCTTTCCCCCCTGTTTACTGGTTGAGCCTCTCTGAGGGGGCTGGGCTTCTCTGACGGAAGAGGGAAATCTATAGCCTAGAAAATGGTACAGCATTAATAGGAAATTCTATAAGTGTGTGTGTGTGTGTGTTTGTGTGTGTGTGTGGTAAAGGCGGGATATTAGCAACCCATACAGTCTAGATGAGCGTTTCCACCCTCTCTCGTTGGTAAACGCTGCATAACTCCCACTCCTACCAGGTGCTATGGTGGTCTGGTGTGTTGTCATGGGTAGTGCCACACAGAGCAAATCTGAGCTGGTTAGGGGTTCTACAGTAGCAGGTCTGTTGTGGCGTCAGCAGTAGCAGTGGTGGCGGGGGCGGCAAAACAGGCATGCAAATCAGAGTTTGTCAGAGCAGCGTTTTTTGGAGAGGGGAAGAGAGAGAGAGACTTGCGTGACAGAGAGAGTGTGAGAGGCTTAAGGGTGAGTATTTCTTTTCACGATCAGAATGTGCAAGAGCAGAGTGTAGGATGAGAGGCTGCACAACCATAACCACACACACACACACACACACACACACACACACACACACACACACACACACACACACACACACACACACACACACACACACACACACACACACACACACACACACACACACACACACACACACACACACACACACACACACACACACACACACACACACACCCCCCTCTCTCTCACTGATCCCTACTGGCTGTCCCCTTCCTACGGAAGAGGATATAAACAAAATGTCCCTCCCTGGACTCAAGGGACCCTATGAGTAAGCCCTGCTATAAGATGAGTCAACACTGAGACTGCAGACCGAGAGTGTGAAGGACCAAATCAGGCGTGAAAATAAGCCTGATGGAACGCCATCAATCCGTTTTAATTGAAGAAGTTCATGTTTTTTTCTACATTGATGATGTTATGGACTATTTTCGTATTTATAGATGTAGTGTAGAAGGAATGGTGTAGCCAGAGGCTGTGTGACTCACTTAAGTGATACAGCCTCGGCCGAGTGTGTCTGCACAACAACTTGACAGGATGAGAGGCCTGCATCCATGACAGACATGGAGCGCTCCTCTTTCCAGACCTCACTGACACGTTTTTATTTACCACCACTCACTCAACTCCCCATTGCAACCAAGTCCCAGCAAGGTTTTAGTCATTTCAGTTAAGTGTTTCGCTCTTCTGAAAGGAATTAAATGGCAAACTAATGGCCATTTTATCTACAGCGCCGAAAACAAGGACACGGCACAATAATTAATAATTTGCGGCGAAAGTGTGGTGCTTCAATTAGTCCACAATTTTTTGTGCATCCCTCCCTTGTGTAAATGCTAATTGCATTGGTTGATGTATCGGGACTCGGCAGTGATAAAAAAAATATATAAAAAAACATAAATTACTGAGGCGGTGGTGTGACAAGATTTCTATCATGTTATCTTTATTTCTATTTTCCTGACACCTTCTGAACTGGCCTGGTGTTTATGTCTGCTCCCAACCCGTCCTTTCCTACGCACGCACGCACGCTCTCTCTCGCTCTCGCTCTCGCTCTCGCTCTCGCTCTCTCTCTCTCTCTCTCTCTCTCTCTCTCTCTCTCTCTCTCTCTCTCTCTCTCTCTCTCTCTCTCTCTCTCTCGCTCTCTCTCTCTCTCTCGCTCTCTCTCTCTCTCTCGCTCTCTCTCGCTCTCTCTCGCTCTCTCTCTCGCTCTCTCTCTCGCTCTCTCTCTCTCTCTCAGTGCCCCCTTCACCCCCATATACAATGAATACACTTGCATCCGTACTACGGAACCAATTGTCACACTGGGAAGGAAGACAAATCAAATCTCACGGCAGCCACTAAGCGGGGAGATTGCTTTTCCTCTCTCTGCTGCGGGAGTAAGAGCGCGACAGAGGAGGATCCCACTAGTGCACCCTTCACGGGAGGAATCGAGGGAGGAAGAGAGGGGAAATGTGGAGGCCTTAGGGCTGGAGCTAGAGGGCTAGGAGATAGAAAAGACTCCTTGGGGGTAAAGTGTCCCCTATCTCCCTCCTCCCTCATTCCCTCCCTCCATGCCCCTTTCACTATGACACCACCTATCAGTCACACGGCAACAGAAAAATGGCCCGCTTTTGTTTAACTCCCCAAAACGCTGTAAACCTCCTGTCCTCCTCTTCTCCAGACGAAACAGAACAATAATTACGGGGATAGAGTAACTCCGGTCGTCAAACTGGGGCCACTCAGATCACAACAACACATTATCCAACCTGATTAAGTACCATTTGCGGTGGCCTCGCGGTAGTTAAGCGAGCCTCTCCTCATCCTCCATCGGCCTGAAACTCAACCTCAGAGCGAGAAATATTGACATGTCCTCCTCTGGCTTTTGAAAGGCGATCATCTACAGTAGATAGAGGTGGACAGGGGCGGACGGTACATTTCTTTACAGAAAGCCACCCTGCTAATGTATCTGTCCGTATTCACCCTCAGAACGACCCTCTCCAGACTGCCTCCTTATCAATGCTCTAGGCAAGGTTGTGCACTTTTCTGTTTTGTGTTTGTCTATGTGATAATAGAGGAAACCCACTGAATCAACGTTTTTTCCACGTCATTTCAACAAAATTCCATGTGGTGATATTGAATCAATGTGGGAAACTGATTGCATTTGCAAAAAGTAATCAAAGAAAAAGAATTTCATAATTTTTTCACCTAACTTTCAACCTCAATAAATCTTTTATTGATTTCATGTTGAATTCATATTAGTTGACAACTCAACCAAATGTAAATAAAAAATAGACATTGAACTGACGTCTGTGCCAGTGGGGATGCACTCACTTTATTGCCACCGATTTGTCTGATGAATAGAGTCCCTTGGGGGAGCACGGGTCCATGTAAGCTGTTCTAGTGTACAGTTGAATGACAGATTAAGTCATTTTGAGGGCAGAAGACCTAGAATAACTCATTTCTGGGGACCACATTTATTCCAGCAGAATTTCTGGGGACCACATTATTATTTTAATTTGACCCCATCCCAAATCTAATGACAACCTTAAAATCAGGACATTTCTATATTTATGTCAACAAATAACCTTAAATTCATTGCATTTTCATCTTTTATCAAAATGAAAAGAAACCAATAAATATATTTACTAAATAAAATTGTATTTTTTAAATTATCTTTCTCACAAACATGTGTATATTGTCCCATACAAATAATAATAACAATAAAAAAATGTAATACCACTCTTTTAAGGGGTTACGATGACATGAGTTGTGGTGAACACTGAGCAGTGCATTTTGGGAAATGCAGTCTTTATGACGTAGCCCAGTGTCTAGATAACTAAACCACCATAGAGCCTAAGTATCATCCATCCCTCCACCACTCCTCTCAGGACTACCCTCCGCCGCTCCTCTAGGGACAACCCTCCACCACCCCTCTCGGGACTACACTCCACCACCCCTCTCTGGACTACATTCAATGCCGTGCTTGCTTTTCCAAACCAATTACAGGGCTTCGTCCAGAGTAAGATTCATCAGGAAATGTGTATATCTTTAATAAAGTTTTCCCCTTGTTACTCCCACCATACACATTAGCTTCTCACTGAATGCCCGGGCTAGATGGAGATCAAGACATTTTAATGAGTGCTCACTGAATTCCCGGGCTAGATGGAGATCAAGACATTTTAATGAGTGCTCACTGAATGCCCGGGCTAGATGGAGATCAAGACATTTTAATGAGTGCTCACTGAATGCCCGGGCTAGATGGAGATCAAGACATTTTAATGAGTGCTCACTGAATGCCCGGGCTAGAAGGATATCAAGACATTTTAATGAGTGCTCACTGAATGCTCGGGCTAGATGGAGATCAAGACATTTTAATGAATGCTCACTGAATTCCCGGGCTAGATGGAGATCAAGACATTTTAATGAATGCTCACTGAATGCCCGGGCTAGATGGAGATCAAGACATTTTAATGAGTGCTCACTGAATGCCCGGGCTAGATGGAGATCAATACATTTTAATGAGTGCTCACTGAATGCCCGGGCTAGATGGAGATCAAGACATTTTAATGAGTGCTCACTGAATGCCCGGGCTAGATGGAGATCAAGACATTTTAATGAGTGCTCACTGAATGCCCGGGCTAGATGGAGATCAAGACATTTTAATGAGTGCTCACTGAATGCCCGGGCTAGATGGAGATCAAGACATTTTAATGAGTGCTCACTGAATGCCCGGGCTAGATGGAGATCAAGACATTTTAATGAGTGCTCACTGAATCCCCGGGCTAGATGGAGATCAAGACATTTTAATGAGTGCTCACTGAATGCCCGGGCTAGATGGAGATCAAGACATTTTAATGAGTGCTCACTGAATGCCCGGGCTAGATGGAGATCAAGACATTTTAATGAGTGCTCACTGAATGCCCGGGCTAGATGGAGATCAAGACATTTTAATGAGTGCTCACTGAATGCCCGGGCTAGATGGAGATCAAGACATTTTAATGAGTGCTCACTGAATGCCCGGGCTAGATGGAGATCAAGACATTTTAATGAGTGCTCACTGAATGCCCGGGCTAGATGGAGATCAAGACATTTTAATGAGTGCTCACTGGGACCGAAGTGGAGAGCAGGTGGCACGCTACACCAAAAGAACACATGATACGATATATATTTATATATCTACATACAGTGCATACACGTCCAACCCCGGTAAGACTAGCAAAAATAATTGCAGACACCCAATTACGTTTGATATTAATGGAGTCAAGCCGGACAGGAACAAAGGAGTTTTGTTCTCTATCCACTGCTTGTCGAGCAAACACGCCATGGTGCGCTCTGAATTAAGGGCAGCTAATAAAATGTTAATTAAAATGGCTTTTTACTAATTATCTCCTTGATAACAATGAGTTAAAGTTTAATTAGACGGAGGGGAAAAAGCGTCCCGCCGTAGCTAACCGCTAACCTTCAGTGCGTCCAGATGCATCGTCATCTCTCAAATCTCAATCAGGAGGCCGCCTGCCCTGCCGTCTTCGCTAATTACAATATTATCTCGCTGCAGAGGTAATTAGCCAGCGTGGAGGTGAGACGACAAACAATGGCCTCATTTGGCCTGTGATTGAAGGTATTTTGGCCTAGTCTACTAGACAGAGGCGGTGGAAAAACATTTAACCCACAATAACAACTGTGACTTACATTGGTGTACAATTAACCATTGTAGTACACCAGAGCTATTCAACTGGCGGCCTGCGGGCCAGAACCGACCCGTTTACTAATTTAGACTGGTGGTTGAATTATGAAAATGAATAAAAGTCTGCAAAAAAATCCCTGCCAAAATCCAAATTTCAGTTCCAAAATGAGGAGCACTATTTTGGTTGTCTATAGTGTGGTTCCTCAAGGTTTCTAGCGCCTATATGGCATGTTGATAATTATTTCTTCATATAAATGTGGCTCTAGAATTTGAATGGTTTAAGCTAAATATTATGACCCCATTCCTGAAAGCTACGCCTCTCAGAAACACGTCCGTAAGCCTTCTGTTTCCATCTCTGACACACAAGGACTCGTTAGGAGGGAGTGTGACAAAAAACACCTATTGACCGAGGGAAATTATTTCAAAGCATAACGTTAGACTGGAATTTGTCAGTACATGATTTTACATATCTTTGTGTTATTTATTGAGATGCTTAGTTTTCAGATCATTTTAAAATGACCTAAGCGTTTAATAGTTGTTTAAATAACCATTTTTACATCTGGACCCTATAAGAATATAGTTGAAATAGACCTGTTGTACATTCTTAGAAAAAATGGTTCCAAAAGTGTTCTTCAGCTGTCCCTGTAGGATAACACTATTTGGTTCCAGGTTGAACCCTTTTTGTTTCCAGGTACAACCCTTTGGGTTCCATGTAGAACCCTCTGTGGAAAGGGTTTTACCTGGAACCCAACACCCACATAAAGAAACACCCTAAATTGTGGTTTGCGTTTACACTCCAGTCATTACTATGAGCCTGTTCTCCCCAATTAAGATGCCACCAATTTCCTAATTCCTGATATCAGGAAACACTCATTGATACCTGCCACCGGCTGGTTCAGGTGTTATGAGACTGATTGTTTCTCGACACAGATGATTCGGTTACATAGCAGGTTAGGATAAAAAAAAGGTTAAGGTTAAGGTTGAGGTTAAGATTAGGCAAAAAGTTAGGGTTAGGCTTAGCTACAATGCTACAGTTGTCTACAACTGTTGTGCTCTACGTGAAAGAAACATCCACGTACAAATGGTGAGCATCAATGGATGTAATGTGATATCAAGAAATGCCTATATCAGAAAATCCCCCTAATTTGCGTTCTGCAATTAGTGGCCTCTGCCCTGAGATTGTAAGGTTGCGAGTTCAATCCCTGAATGAGTCATACCAAAGACTATAAAAATGGGACCTGATATGTCTCTGCTTGGCATTCAGCATCAAGGAGATAGATTGGGGGTAAGGCCCTATGATAGACTAGTGACCTGTCCAGGGGTTTTACTTGTACATCAAGCTGACTCACGCTACAGAAACAGGAGATAGGCTCCTGGCCTATGAGCTGTTCCGACTCGCACAAGACAAGGCTACTTACTTACTTACTTTACACTTCAGTGAACTAAAATAAGGTACTTTGTTAAAGCATGGGAGTTCCTCTAAGAACAATGCTAGCGCTGATACCTTTATGATATTTATGATAATGCTTGCATTGTGTTTGTATTTGAAGCTCAGGTAGAAAATTCCAGGGTTACTAAAGAGTAAAACAAACACAGACACGTGCATTTACCTAGCATTAACAAGCTGTTCAATTGTTTCAAAGACCACAACGGGGTCACAGGGTGCTATTTTGGGGCGCTTGGCCAGTAACCGAAAGGTTGCTAGATCGAATCCCCGAGATGACAAGGTAAAAATCTGTTGTTCTGCCCCTGAACAAAGCAGTTAACCCAATGTTCCTAGGATTGTAAATAAGATTTTGTTCTTAACTGACTTGCCTAGTTAAATAAAAAAACACATTTTGGGTCACAGGGTGCTATTTCCCACAGGTAACACTACCCCCCCCCCCCCCTCTCTCACCCTCTTCGCTTTTTAATGAAGGGTGGGGGCATGTTTTATGGGATGTTTTTAAGTCAGTCAGGATGTCTCAATAAAGACCATCAAAAGCCTCTCTCTCTCTTCTGCATTGTGGTTTCTGCCTCAACCTACACAGGTTCAACTGGAGAGGGTGGGGATTAGGTTTCACCGTCTAACAAGGTGAAAGCAAAACTCAAGTGCCATTTTTAATCCAAATCTGTTTGGTCACCCTGCGTTGCTGCCTCACCGCTCCCCTGAACAGCAGGGCCGAGCCGGCAAGAAGTGTCCCTCATTTGATAATCAGTGAGTTCGCTCCACCGCCTGCATTAACCTCGTTCATCTAGGGGTGACTCTTTTTTCAGGATGTTTGAGAAGTAACACTTCCTCACCGGATGGGAGCCATTGACTCGGTCTGTCTATCCCTTTATCTGGGATGTAATGAGTCCAGGAGAGGAATTTCTCCCTCTTCCCACAGGAAAACAACTGCATATTATCAAAGTCTGTTGAAAGGGTCAGATCATGGAGTTTTTTATGGGCCGCCTGGGGATGTCCTTTGAGAGTGTCTTTGATACCCTCTTGACATGTTATCTGGATGTGAGTGGATGTTGGCCAAGCACAACAGACTACCTGTTCAATGTCCCCTCTCTCCCCTGTCAGTACTCTCCTCTCTAACTCACTACAACAGTCTTCTATAAATGTTGGGGGATTTTATTTTTTATGTTGAATGCTGGATTCCTTTTACTGAGTAGATTCTCACCAGACACAAGGGGATGCCTCAACGTCCTCTCTCTCCGCTGTCAGAGCTCCCCTCTCCCTCAACCTCTTTCTATAAATATGTGTGAAGTTAAAAAGTTAAACGCATGATGCCTTGGAACTATGTGGGTCAGAGATCCATCATATGCAGATTCTTCCGTGCTGGATTTTCATCTGCTATTGCTGAAAGTTAAGATTCCCCCTGGTACGCTCTTAATTTCTTCTTTCCACACTTTTATTTATTTAATATTTATAGATTCCAATCTGCTCAAAAGTGGTTGAGGAGAAAGAGAGAGATCTAGAGAGGAGAAAAAAGGGAAACTTCTCTTCCTCCTCTCTCTCGCTCTATCTCTCTGCGTGATGCACTGTCCTCCCTAATGATCCCATTTTGAAGACTGTGGTCTGACGGAGGGAGGGAGAGGATGGAAGGAGGGTGGGAGGGAGGAGAGGCCCTGCTCACTGCAGCACTTTCCTCAGCTCTCTCAGCTCCTAGTCTGCCTTTCTCTCTCCCTGTCTCCCTGGGTGTGCTTTGAAAGAGAATGGTTTCTGCCTTTGAAAGCAGAGGCTCGCTCAGCAGCCCTTTGTGTAAAATAAAATGTATATTGAAAGGCAATTACCGGTGTAACATTATTTGGTTCCCTACGTAATTAAATGTATCTCTTCTGTGTTTTTTCTCTCTTCCCCCTCTTCCCCCTCTTTCTCCTTTTCCCCCTCCTCCCCCAATCTTCTGTTATAGACGGAGAACTATATCGACTCCAGCTACGTAAACAGCCGAGCACACCTTATCAAAAGGTACTTCTCGATTAGACAATTTTATTATTTTCACTATCAATCATTGTGATCCATAATTGTCTGATGGTATTGGCTGCAAATGCATGAGTGCGCATGTTGTTAAAATCAGTGTTTGTTCTGTGTATTCGATACAAATTGACAGAATCAAGAATATAATTTGGAATGAAACTCTAAAATGTTCCCTCCCTGTTCTGTTAGGTCACCTTTATGACTCTCTATCTTCACATCATGAATAATTCTACCCATTCCCATTAAAAACAAGTATCCATCTTGCACATTAAGCAATTATAAAAAAAACTCCTGCTAAATCGCGGCTCTTAAAACAACTTACACATCACGATAAATAAGATTAAAGAAATCAAATAACATTTTTGCCGGGAAAATGATTTCAATATTGCAAGAGGTTCGCAGCGCAGTTGGATCTCAGTGTATAAAAATACATCAGCTCAATGCTGTTACGAAAGTACCAATAATGAGGTTAATTTGTCTACCATTTTGAGAACATTGAGCTGAGCACAATTGTTGTCTTTGTGAGGTATTAGTAATAGTGCATTCCTGAGTCCACCTGAAGCAGGATATTAGGGGAGTTAGTGGTTCTGAGGGGGGTAGTGTAGACAACCATAATAACGGTCTGCAGCGATTCGGGGGGGGGGGGGGGGGTTGCGGCCAGGACTATAATTCCCCCTTTTTACCTGCAGCTATGGAACATTCCAATCTCCCTTTGTTTGAGCCCATCCCCATTTGAGATTCCCTGTGTTTATGTAAACAAAGCGCCTGAGCGGGGCCTCTGCAGCACACTACAAAGCTATCCCCCCTAGGAGCATGTGGGCCTGTGGTCTGGGACAGATGCCATAACACTGATAACATCAGAGAGATGTAGAGCCATCATTACCACCACTGCACTCCCTCTCTCTCTCCCTTTCCCAGGCAGGCTTCTCACAGGAAAGATAGGAACTGCTGCTGCTACTATTTATTTTCTCTCTTCTCTTCTCTTTTCTTTCCTTCTCTTCCCCCTCTTCTCTTTCCTTCTCCTCTCTTTCCTTCTCTTCTCTTTCCTTCTCTTCTCTTTCCTTCTCTTCTATTTACTTCTCTTCTCGTTCCTTCCCTCTCTTCTGTTCTCTTCTATTTCCTTCTCTTCTCTTTCCCCCTCTTCTCTTTCCTTCTCCTCTCTTTCCTTCTCTTCTCTTTCCTTCTCTTCTCTTTCCTTCTCTTCTATTTACTTATCTTCTCGTTCCTTCCCTCTCTTCTGTTCTCTTCTATTTCCTTCTCTTCTCTTTCCCCCTCTTCTCTTTCCTTCTCCTCTCTTTACTTCTCTTCTATTTACTTCTGTTATCTTTCCTTCTCTTCTATTTACTTCTGTTCTCTTTCATTCTCTTCTCTTTCATTCTCTTCTCTTTCCTTCTGTTCTCTTTCCTTCTCTTCTCTTTCCTTCTCTTCTCTTTCTTCTCTCACTCTGCTACATATTGATGTACATGTATACATTCACCCCCTCCCTCAATAGCAGTCTTGTTTGCATAGCACAATTTGTTCCAATGGGGTGTCAATCAAATGAATGGAATTCATGCATGTACTATACAGCTGCTGATGGCCTTTCTCCCCTGCCTCTATTGGCTGTAAGCCCCAAACAAGACAGATGCAATCTGTGCACATACTGTATGTGCGCATAGCATTTTCTATACCCCTTTGATTGAACAGTAGAGAGGGATTGATTGCATCCCATTTTAAAGGCCCACTCCTTTTTTTGAAAAACAACACAACGGCAGCTATGACACTTGGTTTGCTATAAAGCTGAGGGATGGGCCTTCTCTTTCATTCTCTTTCCTTCTATTTTCTTCTCTTCTCTCATTTACAAGTGATATTCTTAATGAATCAATGGGTACATAATATTCTCATCAATTTAAATGATAAAAACGTCCGTTAATATCCAGAGTGGGTCTTTAAAGTCACAACGGTTCACACTAGCGAGGCCCTTGAAGTCAGTGCATCGGCAGCCACGCTGTCCCTTTTAGAAACAGCCTGCAGCTCCGCTATCAGCCGAGTAAAAAAAAAATGGCCTCTTAATCCCAAAAACCCCAACAGAGTTTATCTGTGCCTCCACCACCAGCATCACAATCACCAAACTCCGATTACTGCAGGAGTAGCAAGGTTCTGTTCCCTACACTAATACAATGTGGAAGGCTGTGAAGTTGTGTCCTTTATACAGCTGAGGCCAGAGTTAAGAGGAGTCCTCCTGAAGATGCCTATCATCTCTCTCCTTGTGTCAACGTTTCCAGTGCCTCGAGAGCTGTGTGAGAGTGAAGGATGCAGAGAGACGCGTTCATTTAGCAGTCAAGGAGGAAAGAGTGAAAAAGGGAAAAGATTGAGAAACATGTAATAAAGCAAAGAAAGAAAGAGCAAAAAAATTGATCTACAAAGAGAGAGAGAGATGGAGGGGGAGAGGTGCTGAAGGAGAAAGGAGAGAGCTTCTGATTGAAGTTGATGTGACAGGAAATCAACATTCTCTCCTCCTCTCCCTCCCTCCTTCCCTCTGTAGCACATCGACATTCAAGGACCTGGAGGGCAATAGTCTGAAGGACAGCGGGCACGAGGAGAGCGACCAGACGGACAGTGAGCACGACGTCCAGAGAGGCCACTACATAGACACGGCTGTCAACGATGTGCTCAATATGACCGTGCCCCCCAACGTCTGCCAGCTGCCTGACCAAGGTAGGAGAAAAGGTGTGTGGAAAGCTGTGTATGTTACTCATCATTCATCCGTTAGTGTTAGAATAAAAATTCCTATCAGTTACTTGGTAACTGTGTGTTACGGTTTACACTGCCACCCAGAGCACCTTTAAGCGGTACATTATGCCCACTCCTACTTAAGCCTGAGAGACCTGTGTGTGTGTGTGTGTGTGTGTGTGTGTGTGTGTGTGTGTGTGTGTGTGTGTGTGTGTGTGTGTCCATAGAATAAGAATTCAACTGGCAGTGATCATGTTCAAAGTTGTCTGACAACCACCAGAACACTTCAACCACAACACCATTCTCCCAGAAGCCTTTTACTGGCTTTGACTGTCATCTGTGGTTGTTTATCTACCTTAGTTGAATGCACTGACTGTAAGTCCCTCTGGATAAGAGTGTCTATTAAATGACCAAAGTGTAAAATTGAAATGTAGAATTAATTATATTTCTAAGTGTGTATCTGTGTGTTTACACCAAGCAGAGCGTTATGCCCACTTTCAGACAAGGGCCCTCAGATCTGTGTGAATACCTCAGTACTTTCCTTTGAAGTCCCGGTGCTAATGTAGAGGGATCCCTCCCAGCCAGGGCAGCCTTTGATACAAGGCTCCGGTAACATTATTGCCTGATAGTAGGCCTAGTAGCCATGTCTGTCTGGCAGTATTCATCGGCAGCAGACTTCTGAGGCGCTTGAATGGCGGATAGCAAGAGCAATTAGGCTGACAAAGGTGGAAGGTGTGTGTGTGGGGGGGCTCTACATATCGTTGTAACCTCTCTCATACATTATTCAGCAGGATCATTTAGCGGAGGAATTAATGTTGATGTTTCTTTGCCGACTTCCACAGTTTAACGACACATCCGAATCCCTGGCAGGGGAAGTGGAAGGGGTCATGTTCGTTCTTCACTACTGCTAGTCAGTTAGTGGTTCCTGGTTCCATGGTTCTAGAGTGGTGATGGGGAGCTTATGTGAAGAAGTGTTATAGAGAAAGGGGGGGGGGGTGAGAGGGAATTAGTGTGAGAAGGAGGGAGATGGAGGGGTTGAGGGAGAATGAGAAAGGGACTGAGCGTGAGAGAGAGGGTGGGAGATGGAGGGGTAGAGGGAGAGCGAGAAAGGGACAGAGCGTGAGAGGGAGGGAGATGGAGGGGTAGAGGGAGAGCGAGAAAGGGACTGAGCGTGAGAGAGAGGTACATGGAGATGGAGGGGTTGAGGGAGAGCGAGAAAGGGACTGAGCGTGAGAGAGAGGGACATGGAGATGGAGGGGTTGAGGGAGAGCGAGAAAGGGACTGAGTGTGAGAGGGAGGGACATGGAGGGGGAAAAAAGAGAGAGAAATGGTTTGATGAAGAATGCAAAAACCTAAGAAAGAAATTGATAAACCTATCAAACCAAAAACATAGAGACACAGAAAGCCTGAGCCTACGCCTTCACTATGGTGAATCACTAAAACTATACAGAAATACACTACGGAAAAAGAAGGAACAGCACGTCGAAATCAACTCAATGTAATTGAAGAATCCATAGAATCTAACCACTTCTTGGGAAATTGGAAAACTCCAAACAAACAACAACAGGAAGAGTTACCTTTCCAAAACGAAGATGTATGGATTAACTACTTCTCCAATCTTTTTGGCTCTATAGCATAGAACAGCAAAAACATATACATGATCAAATACAAATCTTAGAATCAACTATTAAAGACTACCTAAAAGGAAGAGATTCCCAAAACTTCCATAACAAAGTCATCACCTACAGATACATTAACCTGGAGAAGTGCCCCCTAAGCAAGTTGGTCCTTGCGCTCTGTCCACAAAAACAAACAGACCTCACAGAGTCCCAGGACAGCAACACAATTAGACACAACCAAATCATGAGAACACAAAAAGATAATTACTTGACACATTGGAAAGAATTTACCCAAAAAAACAGAGCAAACTAGAATGCTATTTGGCCCTAAACAGTGAGTACACAGTGGCAGAATACCTGACCACTGTGACTGGCTCAAACTTAAGAAAAGCTTTGACTATGTACAGACTCAGTGAATACTGCCATGCTATTGAGAAAGTCTGCCATAGGCACACCTGGCTCTCAAGAGAAGACAGGCTATGTGCACACTGCCCACAAAATGAGGTGTAATCTGAGCTGCACTTCCTAACCTCCTGCCAAATCAATGACCATATTAGAGACACGTTTCTCTCAGGTTACACAGACCCACAAAGAATTCGAAAACAAATCCAATTTTGATAAACTACCATATCTATTGGGTGAAATACCACAGTGTGCAATCACAGCAGCAAGATGTGTAACCTGTTGCCACAAGAAAAGGACAACCAGTGAAGAACAAACACCATTGTAAATACAACCTACATTTGCACTTCATTACACCACTGTATATAAACATAACGACATTTGAAATGTCTTTACTCTTTTGAAACTTTTGTGAGTGTAATGTTTACTGTAAATTTTGTATTGTTTATTTCACTTTTGTTTATTATCTATTTCACTTGCTTCGGCAATGTAAACATATGTTCCCCATGCCAATAAAGCCCTTAAATTGAAATTGAATTGAAAGAGAGGGTGTGTGTGTTAGAGAAAGGTAGTGAGAACTGGCACGGACCTGTGAAGAAATGTAATTATATTTAATTTAATTGAGAGTGAATGAAAGATAGGCCTATAGACCGCGATAGAGAGAGAGAGAGAACACAAAAGGATGGAGAATGAGAGAGCGAGAGCAGTAGGTGGATAGAAACTGGCACAGACCTCTGTGCTAGTACTGTATGCACCTGGGGGTGTTTACCCAGCTCAGAGGAAACACAGGTGCTCAGACTTGAGGGAGCACAGAGCAGGGGCGTCAGTGTGTGAACTGAAATTTTAAACTGGGTGGTTCGAGCCCTGAATGCTGATTGGCTGACTGCCATGGTATATCAGACTGTAGACCACAGGTATGACAAAACATTTATTTTTACTGCTCTAATTATGTTGGTAACCAGTTTATAATAGCAATATGGCACCTCTGGGGTTTGTGGTATATGACCAATATACTACGGCTAAGGGCTGTATCCAGGCACCCCACGTTGCGTCGCACTTAAGAACAGCCCTTAGCCGTGGTACAGTGGCCATATACCACACCCCCTCGTGCCTTATTGCTTAAATGAACAGCAGCTTAACAATTATTTTATTTTCTGAGGAGACAGGAAGCTAGATGTGCCATGCTTTGTCCAGTCTCTATGACGAGGCCTTTCATCTTAGCAACTTGAAACAATCAAACAACTCCATTGGTCAATAGGGAAAACGATATCCGCATACTATCCAGGATGCTTCACTTCAGTCTATCTTTGAATTTGTAGAGTTAACCTAAATACTTGGTCATTGGCTTCTGCTATGGAGGAAAACATTAATATAGGACATGTATGGTGAAATTAAATTCTAGCCGAAGTGTGATGGTGTCCAAATGTAGGCACTTAGCAACCGCCCCGTCTTCCTGATTTTCCCTCCATTTTCTCAAACCACCACTATCTCTGGCTACACTTGCACATTTTCAGTCTTCCTTTTTCATGCTCGCTCCTCACTTCTCTCAGCCTCGCTCCAGAAAGAGAGCCCAATAAGTGAATGAAAAAATGTGTAAGGAAGTTATTTATGAGGGAGTCAGCTTTTTTTTCCTGCTTTCTTTTCCCCACAGAGAACCTTCTCAATAGTGGGGAATGAGCTGCAGAGCCAATTAGGAAGTAGTTAGCTCAGGATCACGTGGCCTCACGCACAGCTGTTCTACTGGGATAATTTGCCAGCCTTTCACCCCAAAACATTCTGTGTAGGGGAGATAGGTTGCATGAATTTGTGATAGGAGGGCAATAGAGAAGTTTAGTCTCTTCCACTTGTGTTTTCATCTGTAGGGGATGCTGCTGTTTAAGGCATGTGGATTGAAGTGGATCTGGGTTAGTGGCTCGTGTTGACGTCCAGCATGGTACTGGTTGGTTGGGCGGGGCTCATCAGTGCCAGTGCAGGGAGTGTGTGTGAGTCTGTATGAGTGTGTGCATGCGTGCTTGCGTGTGAATGAGTTGGCATGCCTGCACGTGTTGAAGTGTGTGTGTGTGTGTGTGTGTGTGTGTGTGTGTGTGTGTGTGTGTGTGTGTGTGTGTGTGTGTGTGTGTGTGTGTGTGTGTGTGTGTGTGTGTGTGTGTGTGTGTGTGTGTGTGTGTGTGTGTGTGTGTGTGTGTGTACTGTATCTGCATGTTACCTGCATGAGGAGGCTAGCTGCAGTTGGACTGCTACCTCTGCAGTGTCAACCAGTAATGAACAATGATTAGTGAGTTCGACACCTATTGGTTAGCTGGACGTCATTATTTCACAAGCAAAAATGCCAGCGCCTCCAAAAGATACATACTGACAGGTCTAGGGAACTCATTATTGAATACTGACAGGTATTGGGAACTCATTATTGGAGACAATTAAAAAATATTTACATGAAGAATATTATGTGGAGAAAGAGAGACAGAGTAAAAGGGATAGAGAGAGAGAGAGAGGGATAGAGGCAGAGAAAGAAAGAGAGTGAGAGAGCTTTTGTCACATCCAGCTCTTTTTTCATTAACACTCGTGGTGATTGTATCTGTTTCAGTGAGATGGATGCACACTCCTGGAATGTAGAATGTAAGTAAACTGGTAAACAGAATGACGGAGGCTATTTCACACTGCCTGGCAGGCGGACACTACTTGCTTTGACCATAGATAGAATAGATAAGGACAAAATATCTGTTTGGAATTGGATCCTCGTCTCTATTGTTATTGGGCTCTTCTTCTTCTTCTCTAGATCTAGTTATAATATGGTCTTGCTACAGGCCATTTTCTCCCTCAGTTGAAAAAGAAGCCGTGAGAAGCACTGAACAAAATGGCTTAATTCTTCCTCTAAGCTTGCATCCCAAATGGCACTCTAACCCCTATATAGTGGGCCTATGGGCCCTGGACAAAAGTAGTGCAGTATGTAGGAAATAGGGTGCCATTTGGGATGCGACAATGTCTGTCTTCTCATTGTCTTTAAAGGGAGACTGTGGCAGTAAAGCTGCATAAGGGCTCGTCAGTAATGAGGGCCTGTTCATAATTATTAAATGAATTGACCGAAAGACCCTTACACATGCACTAACGTAACGACATAGCCAAATGGAATTGTACTACCATTACCATCTCAGCGGTCTAATTACACAGTTAAAGTGTATGACGGGGCCGGGGCTAAGCTCGACAGAATCAACACAGCCACATTATCTTCCTCTACCCCTCAGACAAGGTCCTATCATAATAAAGCGCTCCCTCTCTCTCCAAACATATGTTAACATTGCCAAAGCAATGGTCAAAAGTAGTGCACTATATAGGGAATAAGATGTGAGAGCCACAATGGTTCCGAGTGAAGTGAAACCACGGTACGCTCAGACACATCCATCTCAATTGACAGAAAGTAAACAAACACTGACCATGCAGTAGCCCGAAGGGAAATGTGTGTGAGCAAAACAAATAGTCAGGTTTGTAAAACACCACGTCATTTAGATGTGTTTGGATGGAAATACCTCAGATCTGCAGTTTGCCTCTCTTTCTCATACTACAGCAAAACACACTGCAATTGCCCCAAAGGACCCAAACACAGGCTCTGCATACAGAAGCCTTGCCTTTTGTGTTTTTATTGTGATGTTTTCTTGTGTTCGGGAAGAAAAACGCACACAGGAAGTAATGAAAGGGGATAAGTGGAGTGCAGTAAATCCCCTCCTGTGCGTTCCCTAGGCTTACAGTGCAAATGTTTACCATTCTCACAGGTGCCATGGAAAGGTGGCGTTTGCACTGTGGGACGTATCGTTACCTCTGTACAAAGAGGGACGCACACACACACACACACACACACACACACACACACACACACACACACACACACACACACACACACACACACACACACAACCCCCTACCCCTTGTCTTATAAGTCCCAGTGTGGGAATCCCCCAATATAGAGATCTCTCTGTGAGGCTCTGGGTTTCTCTCACACCATACACAGGCTTCCTCTGTTACAGGCTTCCTCTGTTACAGGCTTCCTCTGTTACAGGCTTCCATTCTGCACTCTATTACCAGCTTGTTTGTCCATTTCCTGCATTTCTATTCATCCTCCTGGGCTTGATTTGTGATACTGCATAATGTGTTGTGTCTCTGGCATCCAGCAGTAGCTGTACTACGGTATGAGTCAGTAGAGAGGGCTTTGACAGTGAAAGTCAAATGTAACACATGCTAACTTTTGCTCTGGAGGACCATTAGTGTCTCACAGGAGAACAGGCAAACAGCCCCCCCCCCCCCCATCCTTTGATTATCGAAGCGCTTACTTAATCCCTTGCAGACACGGATGAGCCACGGGTTTTTTAAGGACTGGAGATTCTCTGATTCTCTAGTTAAGTATGGAAGTTATCAATGCGTGGAAACTCGACTTTTACATGTTCTGTCTTTTTTTGTTGCCTTTCATGTATTTTTCCTGTTGACAATTTTGAGGGTTTTAGTTAGCCAGGGGTCTTTGGTTTGGGGATTATGACTGTAGGGAGCAAAGTATGGGTCAGAAAAGCTATTTTTCCTGGCTTTAGCACCAGAGGGGCACAAGTCGGCTAAATTAGCGGCCACAGGACACTAGTCTCTCTCTTTCTTCACATATTCCATATCGTTCACCCCTGAAGGGCTTTCCCATTCATCATTCCCATCCATGCCCCATGGGTGTGTTCTCTAAACAGAAGCCCAGGAATGAAGCCCCTCCATGGGGCACAGATTCCTCTCTACTTTGCCCCACTCATCCTACCCCCTTCTCCTTGTCTCTCCATCTCTCTCGCTCTTTCACCTCAGACAGGGTCATATCATCCTATTAGCAAGCTAGCTAAATAAGTTGACACTAATCGACTTGAGGGACTGAGGCACAAGTGGGACAACTGGGGTTTGCATTAAAAAAAATACACAATGCAGAGAAGATACTTTATTGAACTATGTCTGTGTCTGTACTCCTCTGATCTGCTAATGAAAATGCTGATAGGTGTCAGAATCAGGACATCAACAGGAGCAGGGTTTGTGCTGACAACCTGAGAGAGAGAGAGAGGGAGGGAGGGAGGGGAGAGGAGAGGAGAGGAGTTTAAAGTCTAGTAAGCAGTCTTGAAGAGGGAAAATAAAAAGGGAGTAGAGAAAATGATCTCTGAGAGGTAGGAATGTTTTTTCCTCTCTCTCTCTCTCTCTCTCTCTCTCTCTCTCTCTCTCTCTCTCTCTCTCTCTCTCTCTCTCTCTCTCTCTCTCTCTCTCTCTCTCTCTCTCTCTCTCTCTCTCTCTCTCTCTCTCTCTCTCTCTCTCTCTCTCTCTCTCTCTCTCTCTCTCTCATCCATCACTCTCTCTCTCTCATCCATCACTCTCTCTCTCTCATCCATCACTCTCTCTCTCTCATCCATCACTCTCTCTCTCAAATTCAAATTCAAGCTGCTTTATTGGCATGAAAAACATTGTGTCAATATTGACAAAGCAACAATGTATACAATATACATTGTAATACAATTATAAACAATAACAAATAATAATATAAAATGGCAGTAAATAATAATACAAAATGAAATACAAAAATAATAACATTAAAATGGTAACATTCAATAGTCGAATGTAATGTAATAAATATAAAAATATAAATGGAAAATTAAACTATAACTAACTTAACATCTTCACCATTACATCAGTACTACAACTACTATCATCATTACCACTACTACCACCACCACCATCACTAAACTGCTATCATTACCATTACCACCCATACCACTACTATTTGGAATGATAAACAACAATAATAATAGTAATAACAATAACAGTAATAATAAGTAAGTTACTGCTTACTATGCAGATGTTATTATTCAGTGTCCCTCAGGCTATGGCAGGCAAATACATATTTGGCTGCAAGAGGAGCCATTGCTCCTTCGCCCATGAGTATTTTTAGTTTTTCCTCTGGGTTTAATAAGTAAAAATTTGGAATAAATGTAGTCATTTCTGTGAATAATGAATCTCTTGGTGAGGAATATTTATCACAGTAAAGGAGGAAGTGCATCTCTGTTTCTACATCCCCTGTCAGGCAGTGACCACATACACGCTCCTCTTTGGGTAGCCATGTCTTTTTATGTCTGCCGATTTCTATTGCCAATCGGTGGTCACTCAGCCTGTACTTGGTAAGGATTTGTCTCTGCTTCGTATCTCTGACAGAGTAGAGATAATCAGCCAATTCATATTCTCTGTTTAGGGTCAGATAGCAATTTAGTCGGCTTTGGGATTTTGTTTCGTTTTTCCAATGTTGTATATATGAGTCCTTTGATTGGTTCATGATTTTGTTTATTGGAATTCTTTCTTTTGAAGCAGTGCTGGTGTCAGCTTGGTTGGTTAGGTCCAACACCAGCTGACTGAGAGGGCTCGTTCCTGGGCTCAGCTCTTGGGTTTGAAGTGCTTTAAATTGCAGACTCGAATTTGGACTTGAATTTAGATGTAGCCAAAATTTTAATGATCTTTTTTGTATTTTCATTATTACTGGAAAGCGGCCCAATTCTGCCCTACATGCATTAGTTGGTGTATTTCTCTGGACTTATAGGATTTTCCGACAGAATTCTGCATGTAGGGCTTCAATTGGATGTTTGTCCCACATTTTAAAGTCCAGTTTATTGAGTGGCCCCCAAACCTCACTTCCGTAAAGAGCTATTGGTAGGATTACACTGTCAAATATTTTTGTCCAAATTCTAATTGGGATGTTGATTTTGAATAATTTCATTTTTATTGCACACAATGCTCTGCGGACTTTTTGTGCATTCACTGCCATATTAAAGTTTCCCGATGCAGATATGATCAGACCAAGGTGTAATTTTTTGTGTGTTCAATTATGGTGTTGTTCAGGGTGAATTTATATTTGTGTTTCTGACATCTGTTTATTTGTTGGAAAATCATGATTTTAGTTTTTGGGAAATTTACTGCCAGGGCCCAATTATGGCAATATTGCTCTAGAAAATTAATGTTCTGTTGAAGACCTTCTTTGGTTGGTGATAGAAGTACCAAGTCATCAGCATATAGCAGGTTTTCACCTCTCTCTCTCTCTCTCTCTCTCTCTCTCTCTCTCTCTCTCTCTCTCTCTCTCTCTCTCTCTCTCTCTCTCTCTCTCTCTCTCTCTCTCTCTCTCTCTCTCTCTCTCTCTCTCTCTCTCTCTCTCTCTCTCTCTCTCTCTCTCTCTCTCTCCTCCATCACTCTCTCTCTCCTCCATCACTCTCTCTCTCCTCCCTCACTCTCTCTCTCCTCCCTCACTCTCTCTCTCTCTCCTCCACCACCCTCTCTCTCTCTCCTCCATCACTCTCTCTCTCTCTCTCTCTCTCTCTCTCTCGCTCTCTCTCTCCTCCATCACTCTCTCTCTCCTCCATCACCCTCTCTCTCTATCCTCCATCACCCTCTCTCTCTCTCCTCCATCACTCTATCTCTCTCTCTCTCTCCTCCATCTCTCTCTCTCCTCCATCACTCTCTCTCTCTCTCTCTCTCTCTCTCACTCTCTCTCTCTCTCTCTCTCTCTCCTCCATCACTCTCTCTCTCTCCTCCATCACTCTCTCTCTCTCCTCCATCACTCTCTCTCTCTCTCTCTCTCTCCTCCATCACTCTCTCTCTCTCTCTCCTCCATCACTCTCTCTCTCTCTCTCTCTCACTCTCTCTCTCTCTCTCTCTCACTCTCTCTCTCTCTCTCCTCCTTCACTCTCTCTCTCTCCTCCATCAATCTCTCTCTCCTCCATCACTCTCACTTTCTCTCTCTCTCTCTCTCCTCATTCACTCTCTCTCACTCTCTCTCTCCTCCATCACTCTCTCTCTCTCTCTCCTCCATCACTCTCTCTTTCTCTCTCTCTCCTCCATTACTCTCACTTTCTCTCTCCTCCATCACTCTCTCTCTTCTCCATTACTCTCTCTCTCTCTCGCTCTCTCTCTCTCTCTCTCCCTCATCACTCTCTCTCTCGCTCCTCCATCACTCTCACTCTCTCTCCTCCATCACTCTCTCTATCTCCATCACTCTCTCTCTCTCTCCTCCATCACTCTCTCTCTCTCCTCCATCACTCTCTCTCTCTCCTCCATCACTCTCTCTTTCTCTCTCTCTCCTCCATTACTCTCACTTTCTCTCTCCTCCATCACTCTCTCGCTTTCTCTCTCGCTCTCTCTCCTCCATCACTCTCTCTTTCTCTCTCCTCCATTACTCTCACTTTCTCTCTCCTCCATCACTCTCTCTCTCTCCTCCATCACTCTCTCTCTCTCTCTCTCTCTCTCCTCCATCACTCTCACTCTCTCTCTCTCTCGCTCTCCTTCGTCACTCTCTCTCTCTCTCTCTCTGCAGGCAAAATACCCCCATGAGTGTGTCAAAGGACTCGACAGCTGCTCAAATAAATATTAACATTTGATTCAATTAAACATCAAACTCCAAAGACTTTTAGTTGTTTCTGCCCGGCAACAGTCCATGTCATCTTCTGTGTAGAATGATGTAGAATTGTCTAGTCAAATATAGAACCTGTTTGAACGACTGAAGATGAAATGTTGACAATGAGTAGACTGGTAGGCAGCATATTAGACAAACCGAGTATAAAAACTCATTCTACCAAGGCTGCCATCATTTGAAAAAAGCTCGTAGTGGATCTGCTATATGAATTTCATTGCACCCTGGCACAACCCCTAGACAGAAAATTTTACTTTTTTAAAGCTAATTTCCTGCAATTCTACATATTTTGACATGACTTAGGTGTATGAACAGGGTAATAAAGTAATAAAAACCCCAGGTCAGGTGTATTCAGGATGCTTTTAACATTAAATTAACACTCAAAATACGCCAACTTTGTTACTTAGAGATTTTTTTGAGGATGACATTTTAAGTACAATTGTAATATTGATGGTTGAAGGCAGTGGATAACCAATGTCACGAACGTTGTCAGGGAAATGACCGGACCAAGGTGCAGCGTGGTCAGCGTACATTTTTCTTTATTAAGAATGTCGCCAACAAAACAATAAACACCAAAGAAACGAATGTGAAGCTTACTAGGGCTATACAGGCCACTAACAAAGTCAACATCCCACAACTAAGGTGACAAAACAGGCTGCCTGAGTATGATTCCCAATCAGACACAACAATAGACTGCTGCCTCTGATTGGGAACCACACTCGGCCAAACACAGAAATATGCCCACCCCACATCACACCCTGACCTAACCAAATAGAGAAATAAAACGGCTCTCTAAGGTCAGAGCGTGACAACCAAATCACAGGTTACAGTCTCCTTGTCCATAGACTGCTTTCAAGGTAAGAACACAAATATTTTCTCTTTAAAATAGGGCTGGAAGAAAATCCTGCTTGCTCTCCAAGAGGGTTGGCCTCCCCTGAACTTCTGGGTGTTTGAAAATGTTGTTGTTATAACAACTAATTCATCAAAATCCCCCAACCTTCAAGAAAAATCTAATGAATATCAATATTCAGGTGGTTTATGCCTACGATTTGAAGATTCTTGCCATAATTTTACTCTACATAGACAAAATATGACGTGTTTGAGTTGTGAGTCCCCCGACCATCTCTGCCTAGCATGTGCACAATACTAAAATGTCTAAAATTATATTTCATTCCTGGAGCATGTAATATCCAATGCTTATTGGTATGACATAATAAAAACTGTCCATGAATGGCTGCAATAATACATAGTCTCATATAATTCATTTTAAAAGACACAATTAGCCATATCAGATTTCAAATATGTAATTACACTGGACAAATTGGGAAGAAGTGGAATAATAATTGTGGGGAATAACAGTAGTGTTCTTGTTGACAAGCACAGTAATTACATTTATTTTTGCCCATTGTTAAGAATGACAATTGTTCCACTGATCAGAGTAAATAAAGTAAATAAGTAATCAAATCTCCTGTAGACAAGATTACAGAAATCTGCCCCTACACCCTAACCAAATAATGTTTATATTTATTGTCCCCGCTCTAGAATAATAACGTACACATGCAAGTGTGGATTAAATTGACTTTAGTACATGCTGTCAAAGGGCTGCCTTCGACAATAGGGAGTAACAGCAACTACCATGCTGCTCTTTTTATAGTTTTACACACTCAGCGGAGAAAGTTCTCTCTCCATTCAGCTCCACTCTAATCTTGAGGGGTGTTTCTATAAAACATGGATCCAGTCCCCTTGAATACTTACAGAACTAGACCAATCATATGCTTCCAGGAAGTGTGCTGCGATTCACAGTGCTGTGGCAAGACAGGACAATGATAGAGGTTCAGCTCGTGATGTTAAATTGCAGGCGCAGATCCTCTGATTTCAAAAGGATTTGGAGCACAGTTGAAAAGTTAATACCCTGACTATACAGTGGACTAACTAGAAAAATAAACACAGTACTTTTCAACGCGTGAGATATAAGAGGTGTGACGTGAGAGCATGAGCGTGAGCGTGAGAGCATGAGAAGAAGGTCAAATGCGTGTCTTCCACTCAGGCTTGAGGCCCTCTCCTCTCCTCTCTATCTACCCCTAACATGGCTGCTGCTCGCTTTGCACCACGCACACACACAAAATATATCTCCCGCCTTCCCTCCTCTCCATCCTGTGACTCACAAGACATCGCTCTAACGTATCAATGTCCCCTGAACCTTCGCCTAACATTCCCTTAACGTTCCAGCCTTCCACAATACACCCAAAGTATTTAATCAGCTCGAGAGGGACGACTGCTTATCTCACATGCACTTGTCATGGATAGGAGCATATTGAAGGTATCAGGGAGAAACGGAGGAGCGCTTCATTATTTCCTAGGGCTCCTCCAATGAGCCTGATGCATCTCCTCCACTGACAGCTCATTTTCCACACAATCCCTGGTATTCATTTGAGAGAGAGAGAGAGAGAGAGAGAGAGAGAGAGAGAGAGAGAGAGAGAGAGAGAGAGAGAGAGAGAGAGAGAGAGAGAGAGAGAGAGAGACAGACAGACAGAAAATAGGGCTCTTGGATACTTCTTTGCATTGCTTATTCATGTCCCCGCTGTAATTACTAGGCATGCTAGGCTAGGTGTGTTAATAATCTCCTCACAAACCAAGTGGAATCACAATTGTTTGTCGAACACGTAGCGAGTAGTCAATGGAGGAGGCCTGAGCTGGGCGGCAGAACAGTACAGGGGGATCAGGGATCAGGTACTGAACAGAGGGGGAGAGATTAAGGACATGTCATGTGCCTGGAGTTGACAGGGAGTGGAGAGAGTAGTATTACAGCACCTGAATTTCAAATCTGTGTGTTTGTGTGTGTCTGTGTATGCACGTGTGTGTGTGAAAGAGAAAGGTAGAGAGAGATTGTGTCTGGAGGTTGTGTGTCTGGAGATTGTGTTCATGTGCATGCATGTGTGTGTGTGTGTATCTGTGTGTCTGCATCTGTGTGCTGTATCGAGCAAATGAGTGTGTGTGTGTGTGTTTAAAGGTTAATGAAAGAGAGCGGGGTAGAGCGATAAAGCTAGAGAGGAGGGGACTGTGGGTGGAGGAGAGAGAAAACAGACTGAAATATGAGTAGCCCAGCCCGGGCCTCGTGCTAGCCGTCTCCAGTCTGCCAGGCTATTGTGGTTCTGATTGATTTGGTGTTTATGGGATGTGGAAGTCTGTGGAAGCACTAAGTAGTCCCCACTCCCCCACTCCCCCTCTCCCCCTTACTCCCATCCTCCTAGTACCTCCAGAGTCCTCCTTTGGGTTTGGCACAGCCCCATCTCCATTCCAACACACCCCTCACCGGTAACAAGGCTCAGGGGGTAGAGATCTGTAGCCATCTCTCAGTCATCCCTCTCTGTATCCTAATCACATATTAAATAACGGCCAGGGGACCATAGGCTGGAACCAGGGGCCGAGCCCAGTGGAGATGATCCTACAACCTCTGCTCATTAAATTCCAGATCTAGGTCTCAACCACTTCTGGAAGCTTTGCTTGTGTGCTGGATCATTAATCAAAACACATTGGTAATGGTATGATTATATATTGGCCTGATTGAAATACCATGTAATCTATTGTGTCTGTACAGAGTGAATGAAAACGCACTTTGGTGATGACATTTCACTTGTTATAAAATACAGAGACATGAGGTTTTGACCTTTGGTTTTCATAGCGGAGTATCTACACAATTTACATATTATTTTACCATTGGCCAAAAGATGAGTTTTTGATTGGACACCCTATGTAATCTTAATCTTAGACTTTTCCTGAGGGAACATGCTTTGTATGTATATTGATGATGCCCATGTGGAACTCTACTAGTGGGAGCTGTGTGTTTTGCAATAACCGAGCAGGCCAGATAGCGTTGGGAGAGGCTTTGTGTGCGTGCGTGTGTGTATATGTGCTTGTGTGTGTGTGTGGGCTGCCAAAGCAAAGCTGGGCCTCGTATTACAGGGATCCTTGGCTATCAGACAAGCTTGTATGCGCTCCCTCTAGGAGTTACCTTGCAATGAGCCAGCTCTAATCAACTCCATTAGCTACACTGCAGACTCCCATTTAGGAACACTTTACAGTACTACAGCCACTCTCACAGACATGCATGCTACAGGCAAGCACATAATATGCTTACACACACACACACATTGTAAAACAGACAAGCATACACAAACCAGATGCAAGCACGCATGGATGCATGCACACACACACACACACACACGCAAGGAATGGGGGGAGATTTTCTGGGCATTACAGTCCTTGGCAATAGGTGTTTCTTTTATCTCATGCCTCCACCAAAGGGAAAGATTAAGCATATACTGGACTCTGTTTAAGGGAGAGAAAATCAGCTGTCTTCTGACAAGTACATTGTAACCCTGCAGTTTTCTGTCCAGAATACAAAGAGACATTTATCACTGCAGCTGGGGAGAGGAGGTGAGGAGAGCGAGAAAATGAGAGAGACAGAGAGAGAGAGAGTGTAAAGGCAGTCAATGTTGTTCTCCTCCTCAAACGAGGAGGAGCATGGATAGGACCAAGATGCGGATTGAGGGAAATAAGCCATCTTTTAATGAAAACAGCAAACAAGACACTACAAAACTACAAAACAACAAATGTGACTAACCTTCAACCGTCCATGTGTGGACACAGGAACAAACACCCACAAAACCCCAGTGAAACCCTGGCTGCCTTAGTATGACTCTCAATTAGAGACAAACGATACACACCTGTCTCTAATTGAGAATCATACCAGGCCGAACACAAAAACCAACCTAGAAATACAAAACATAGACTACCCACCCAACACTCACGCCCTGACCAATAAAGACATACAAAACAGGTCAGGAACGTGACAGAACCCCCCCCTTAAGGTGCGAACTCCGGGCGCACCAGCACAAAGTCTAGGGGAGGGTCTGGGTGGGCGTCTGTCCACGGTGGTGGCTCAGGCTGAGGGCGAGGTCCCCACACCACCATAGTCACTCCCCGCTTCTGTCTTCCCCTCCCAATGACCACCCTAAAACTAACATCCCCTAAATGAGCGGCCAGCACCGGGAGAAGGGGCAGCACCGGGACAAGGGGCAGCACCGGGACAAGGGGCAGCACCGGGACAAGGGGCAGCACCGGGACAAGGGGCAGCACCGGGACAAGGGGCAGCACCGGGACAAGGGGCAGCACCGGGACAAGGGGCAGCACCGGGACAAGGGGCAGCACCGGGACAAGGGGCAGCACCGGGACAAGGGGCAGCACCGGGACAAGGGGCGGCAGGTCCTGGCTGAGGGACTCCGGCAGGTCCTGGCTGAGGGACTCCGGCAGGTCCTGGCTGAGGGACTCCGGCAGGTCCTGGCTGAGGGACTCCGGCAGGTCCTGGCTGAGGGACTCCGGCAGGTCCTGGCTGAGGGACTCCGGCAGGTCCTGGCTGAGGGACTCCGGCAGGTCCTGGCTGAGGGACTCCGGCAGGTCCTGGCTGAGGGACTCCGGCAGGTCCTGGCTGAGGGACTCCGGCAGGTCCTGGCTGAGGGACTCCGGCAGGTCCTGGTTTAGGGACTCCGGCAGGTCCTGGTTTAGGGACTCCGGCAGGTCCTGGTTTAGGGACTCCGGCAGGTCCTGGCTGGACGGCTCTGGCAGGTCCTGGCTGGACGGCTCTGGCAGGTCCTGGCTGGACGGCTCTGGCAGGTCCTGGCTGGACGGCTCTGGCAGGTCCTGGCTGGACGGCTCTGGCAGGTCCTGGCTGGACGGCTCTGGCAGGTCCTGGCTGGACGGCTCTGGCAGGTCCTGGCTGGACGGCTCTGGCAGGTCCTAGCAGGACGGCTCTGGCAGGTCATGGCAGGACGGCTCTGGCAGGTCATGGCAGGACGGCTCTGGCAGGTCATGGCAGGACGGCTCTGGCACTAGGCAGACTCTGGCCGGCTGAGACGCACTATAGGCCTGGTGCGTGGTACCGGAACTGGAGGTACCGGGCTGAGGGCACGCACCTCAGGGCGAGTGCGGGGAACAGGAACTGGGCACACTGGACTCTCGTGGCGCACTCTATAGGGAGAGTGCGTGGAAGAGGAACAGGGCTCTGGAGATGCACTGGAAGCCTGGTGCGTGGTGTAGGCACTGGTGGTACTGAGCTGGGGTGGGAAGGTGGCGCCGGATATACCGGACCGTGAAGGAGGACACGTGCTCTTGAGCACCGAGCCTCCCCAACCTTACCAGGTTGAATGGTCCCCGTAGCCCTGCCAGTGCGGCGAGGTGGAATAGCCCGCACTGGGCTATGCAGGCGAACCGGGGACACCACCTGTAAGGCTGGTGCCATGTACGCCGGCCCGAGGAGACGTACTGGAGACCAGATACGTTGGGCCGGCTTCATGGCACTCGGCTCGATGCCCAACCTAGCCCTCCCAGTGCGGCAAGGCGGAATAGCCCGCACTGGGCTAAGCACGCGTACTGGGGACACCGTGCGCTTTACCGCATAACACGGTGTCTGACCAGTACGACGCCCTCTTACTCCACGGCAAGCCCGGGGAGTTGGCTCAGGTATCCAACCCGGCTTCGCCACATTCCCCTTTAGCCCCCCCCCCCCAAGAAATTTTTGGGTGAGCCTCTCGGGCTTCCAGCCTCTCCTATGTGCTGCCTCCTCAATCCACCGCTCCTGGGCTGTGGCTGCCTTCTTCTCCTCCCGCGAGCGGCGATTCACACCAACCTTAGCCCAGGGTCCTTCTCCGTTGAATATTTGTTCCCAACTCCATTCCTCTTCTCTCCATTGCTTTAGTTCCTTTTCTCTCTCCTCAATCCGCTTGGTCCTGTTGTGGTGGGTGTTTCTGTAAAGGCAGTCAATGTTGTTCTCCTCCTCAAACGAGGAGGAGCATGGATAGGACCAAGATGCGGATTGAGGGAAATAAGCCATCTTTTAATGAAAACAGCAAACAAGACACTACAAAACTACAAAACAACAAATGTGACTAACCTTCAACCGTCCATGTGTGGACACAGGAACAAACACCCACAAAACCCCAGTGAAACCCTGGCTGCCTTAGTATGACTCTCAATTAGAGACAAACGATACACACCTGTCTCTAATTGAGAATCATACCAGGCCGAACACAAAAACCAACCTAGAAATACAAAACATAGACTACCCACCCAACACTCACGCCCTGACCAATAAAGACATACAAAACAAGAGAAAACAGGTCAGGAACGTGACAGAGAGGCGTATCTCTCCACTGATACAATGTGTTAATCTCTGCTTTTAACCCTCTCTCACACTTCCTGACAGATTGAAGGCTTCTATCCTCCTCATTTAAAGTGCATTCTGAATTTTTCCACATTTTGTTACGTTACAGACTTATTCTAAAAGGGACTAAATGAAAGAAATGTCCCCATCAATCGACACACAATACCTCATAATGACAAAGCGAGAACAGGTTTTTAGAAATGTTTGCACATTTTTTAACAATAAAAACTGAAATAACTTATTTACACGAGTATTTAGACCCTTTCCTATGATACTTTAAATTGAGCTCAGGTGCACCCTGTTTCCATTGATCATCCTTGAGATGTTTCTACAAATTGATTGGAAACCACCTGTGGTACCACCTGTGGTAAATTCAATTTATTGGACATGATTTGCAAAGGCACAGACCGGTCTGTATAAGGTCCCACAGTTGACAATGCATGTCAGAGCAAAAAACCAAGCCATGAGGTTGAAGGAATTGTCTGTAGAGCTCCGAAACAGGATTGTGTCGAGGCACAGATCTGGGGAAATGTACCAAAACATTTTTCAGCTTTGAAGGTCCCCAAGAACACAGTGGCCTCCATCATTCTTAAATGGAAGAAGTTTGGAACCACCAAAACTCTTCCTAGAGCTGGCCGCCTGGCCAAACTGAGCGATCGGGGGAGCAAGGCCTTGGTCAGGGAGGTGACCAAGAACCCGATGATCACTCTGACAGAGCTCCAGAGTTACTCAGTGGAGATGGGAGAACCTTCCAGAAAGCAACCATCTCTGCAGCACTCCACCAATCAGGCATTTATGGTAGAGTGGCCAGACGGAAGCCACTCCTCAGTAAAAGGCACTTGATAGCCGATTGGAGTTTGCCTAAAGGCAACTTAAGGACTATCAGACCATGAGAAACAAGCAGCAGTGACTGGGAGACTAATCAGGATCGAGGGAAAGATGAACGGAGCAAAGTACAGAGAGATCCTTGATGAAAACTTGCTCCAGAGTGCTCAGGACCTCAGACTGGGGTGTTGGTTCACCTTCCAACAGGACAATGACCCTAAGCACACAGCGAAGACAACGCAGGAGTAGATTCTGGACAAGTCTGAATGTCCTTGAGTGGCCCAGCCAGAGCCCGGACTTGAATCCGACCTAAGGTCTGGACAGACCTGAAAATAGCTGTGCAGCAGCGCTCCCAATCCAACCTGATAGAGCTTGAGAGGATCTACAGAAAAGAATGGGAGGAACTCCCCAAATACAGGTGTGCCAAGCTTGTAGCGTCATACCCAAGAAGACTCAAGGCTGTAATCGCTGCCAAAGGTGCTTCAACAAAGTACTGAGTAAAGGGTCTGAATACTCGTGTAAATGTGATATTACATTTTTGTATTTTTAATACATTTGCAAAATAAAAAAATGTTTTTGCTTTCTCGTTATTGTGTGTATATTGATGAGGGGGAAAAAAGTTTAATCCATTTTAGAATAATGCTGTAAAATTTTTGAAAAAGTGAAGGGGTGTTGTCTCAGTGTTGTGTCAGTGTTGTTGTATGTCTCTCAAGGTTGTTGATGTGTCTCAGTGTTGTTGATGTGTCTCTCTCAGTGTTGTTGTTGTGTGTCTCAGTGTTGTTGAGTCTGTCAGTGTTGTTGATGTGTGTCTCCCAGTGTTGTTGATGTCTCCCAGTGTTGTCGATGTGTCCCAGTGTTGTTGATGTGTCTCAGTGTTGTTGATGTGACTCTCTCAGTGTTGTTGAGCCTGTCAGTGGTGTTGATGTGTCTCTCTCAGTGTTGTTGATGTGTGTCTCAGTGTTGTTGAGTCTGTCAGTGTTGTTGATGTGTCTCAGTGTTGTTAATGTGTCTCAGTGTTGTTGATGTGTGTCTCAGTGTTGTTAATGTGTCTCAGTGTTGTTGATGTGTGTCTCCCAGTGTTGTTGATGTGTGTCTCCCAGTGTTGTTAATGTGTCTCTCAGTGTTGTTAATGTGTCTCTCAGTGTTGTTGATGTGTCTCAGTGTTGTTGATGTGTCTCTCAGTGTTGTTGTGTCTCTCAGTGTTGTTGATGTGTCTCTCCCAGTGTTGTTGTGTCTCTCAGTGTTGTTGATGTGTCTCTCCCAGTGTTGTTGTGTCTCTCAGTATTGTTGTGTCTCTAAGTGTTGCTGATGTGTCTCTCCCAGTGTTGTTGTGTCTCTCAGTATTGTTGTGTCTCTCAGTGTTGTTGATGTGTGTCTCCCAGTGTTGTTGTTGATGTCTCTCAGTGTTTTTGTCACCTTCCTTTTATGCTGCGTTTAAATTTTCCTCCCCTCGTATTTCACCCCCTTTGACGACATTACATATATGGAATTTGTTACGGCGAAGACGCCATTTCCTCTTTCTTCTGTGGTAATTCATGTGGTGACAAAAGATTACTGCCCCGGGCATCTGGCATTTCCATATCTCTCACTCTGCTTCATGTATATTGAGCGCCGATGGATTTATTCTTTAACGTTCAGTCATTTGGAATGCAGACCCCCTTTTATCTGAGCAGAAACACTTTCCCGCCAGCTGTCCCAGAACACCTATAAAACATACATAATTAAGTATTTTTGTGGATTTCCTTCATAGGGGTCACAGGTTGAGGAGAAGTAAACCAAACCTCTTTTCTCTGTCTCGGCCTCACTGATTAGTGTCTGAGTCCCCTTGGTTGTCCCCTATGATGATCACGGTATTGAAATGAAATTCAGCCATTTGAACAGGGTAAAATTTGATGTTGACGGAGGGACTTCCCCTTGGTACAGAATGACTGCAGCCAAAGCCTACCTGTTGACCAGCCAGGGTCCAGATGATCAGCTACTGATGAAATATTAAAGGGAGGGAGGGGATCAGTAAACAGCCTGTGGACTCCTGTAGCCTTCCTCACCTCTCCAACCATGCCAGAAGGCCTGTGGCCACTACTGATAAACTAGGAGCCTGCTGATGCTGACGACTCTACTTCCACCACACACACACACTGCCCAGACCATCATGTGCACATGCCTCCTCTAGAGCCACTCTGAGTTTACGCAACCTCCATTCCTCCATGAGGTCCAAGAGAAAAATAAGAAAACAACAACCCCAAGTGCATTCTGGGTATGCCAATCGAATAGCTTTCCCTTGGTATGTGGGTTATTTTTTTCTATCTCATAAAGGAAGGAATTCCATTCAATCACTTCATTCTCCTTGGTGAGCCAATTATCATTTTTCGGCCCTTCCTCCTCTTCCACCCCTTTAAAAAGGAGGATAAAAAGTAATGGGAGAGGTTAGCTGTTAAATTTAATGGCAGACAGGAAAGCTTCAAAATGGCTTTTTTTAATGATGCGCTGGCTTGTTCTAATGCATTCTCTATTAAAACTCAGGGCTGCACATAAACAGCAGAGAGAGAGACGGACCGGCAACCGCCAGACCCCAGACAATGAACTGCTCCAGACACATGAGCCGCCATATATACATTAGGGGTCTCAAGCCCCTTAGTTTTCACCAGGCCATATTAATAACACACATTACTATAATGGGAATATTGTACTTCCTTGTCTGCTTCCCAAATGGCACCCTATTCCCTATATAGTGCACTACTCTTGACCCATAGGGCTCTGGCCAAAAGTAGTGCACTATGTCTGGATTAGAGTGCGATTTGGGACGTACACCTTCTCCCAGGTCGGCTCTCATTAGCATCACAAAGAGATCAAAAACAACCTAATAAGTCTAGTTACCATGGACACTGATATCATTCGGCACTCACAGTAGATGTCTTATTTAATATCGCGCCACACGAGGAGTTCCTTATGACATGGGTGTCCTTGAGGACATGTCTGGGCCCTCCCGTCCCCACCTCCAGCCCCAACCCCCATGCTACAATCCTTGTTATGTGTGTGGTCCATCCATACAAGGGCTATTCCAGCTGGCATAGGGGGTGACACGGTGCCAAGCTGACTTTTTGCTCCCTTGCCACAGATATGGCATTTAATGTCAATGAGTGTGTTTACAAGTAGGGTTGCAAAGGGTCGGAAACTTTCCGGTAAATTTCTAAAGCACGCAACAGGCTGACTAATACAAGGGTTGAAAAATTGGTGGCCATCCGGGCAAATTAGGCTTTTTGAGCCTGACTAAAGCCATCCTCAACAAGGTTGGAAAGTGACAGTGAAGATGAGGCCTCAGAGTCTGATGTTCAAGAGGTGGACATTGAGGAGGTCCAGAGAGAAGCCTTAGAGGATGGAACCAAAGCTTTAATTTCTAGATTATCATTTTACAGATGTTGAAAACATTTTTGGGAGATGCGATTGATCATTGGGGATCATTCAATATTCCCTTTTGTTGTTCAATGAAATCATCCCATGTGAAGAGTCAACTCATTTAATTAAAGTTCAATTCAAAACTAAACTATTTCTATTGGAAGGATTTAATCATTTGCAATAATGTCTATTTATGATAAGGTAAAATGTTTATGTTTCTGTCTCCATATTATTATTATTATATTTTTTTACTGTTATTTATACAGGTTGTTCTCCATTAATATAACATCTCTTTTCCAAGAGAGACTCGGTCAAAATGATATGATTTGGTAAATATATCCAATGCAAAAAACATCTACATTTAAATGGAATTAATATTAATTAGCAAATATTTTGGTTAATTCCCATATATTCCCGTTAATTCCCACAGAAAGTTTCCACCTCTGAATATTCCCCAAAATGTTCAACCCTATTTACAAGCACACTAATAATTTGATATTAAACTGATTATGGCAGTAGGCAGATTATGCAATAGTCATGTAACACTTTACTCTGCTTATCTTAAATCGGCGTAAGGTCAAAATCAAAAGAAGCATATGCCGATTAAAACATCTACTTTACTAAGCAATCTTTCAAATGATTAGGACATGTAAACAGTTTAATCGCGTTCCAGCGGGGTATTTGATCTGTGCACGTGCTAGCACCGGTAGTGCCAGCCTCCCTCTTAGGCGCGAGCGAAGTGAGTTTGGAAAAACGGAAAGTATGCACCTTACAAATAGTTTTCACATACCAACTTTATATGTCCGAACTCAGAATCAAATAGGCTTCCCAAAAATAGCATGGTCGCTGTGGTAGAACATTTATTTTGATTGCCTGTTTTGACTGTAAACAGGATTATTAGCGAAATAGATATTCTTGCAAAGCATGTAAATGTTTTAATCAAACAAATGTTAATAGGACTATTCACAAAATTATTGTGTGCATGTAACTGTACCCAAGTACCCCCCCAATTTCCCCCCTTATGCCATAGTCAGTTTCCTCAAATCAAAACATCTCTCTTCCTTTCCTCCTTTTGTCATTTTCTTCCCTCACTCTCTGTCTGTCTGTACTGCTGACAACCCCCTCTCCGCTGTAGTGGATAGAGAAATGTTAGAGACTCCCTCTCTGCTGTAGTGGCTAGAGAAATGGTAGAGACCCCCTCTCTGCTGTAGTGGCTAGAGAAATGGTAGAGACCCCCTCTCCGCTGTAGTGGCTAGAGAAATGTTAGAGACTCCCTCTCCGCTGTAGTGGAAAGAGAAATGTTAGAGACACCCTCTCCGCTGTAGTGGCTAGAGAAATGGTAGAGACACCCTCTCCGCTGTAGTGGCTAGAGAAATGGTAGAGACCCCCTCTCCGCTGTATTGAATAGAGAAATGTTAGAGACCCCCTCTCCACTGTAGTGGCTAGAGAAATGTTAGAGACCCCCTCTCCGCTGTATTGAATAGAGAAATGTTAGAGATCCCCTCTCTGCTGTAGTGAATAGAGAAATGGTAGAGACCCCCTCTCCGCTGTATTGAATAGAGAAATGTTAGAGATCCCCTCTCTGCTGTAGTGGCTAGAGAAATGGTAGAGACCCCCTCTTCGCTGTAGTGGATAGAGAAAAGTTAGAGACCCCTCTCCGCTGTAGTGGATAGAGAAATGTTAGAGACCCCCTCTCCGCTGTATTGAATAGAGAAATGTTAGAGACCCCCTCTCCGCTGTATTGAATAGAGAAATGTTAGAGACCCCCTCTCCACTGTAGTGGATAGAGAAATGTTAGAGACCCCCTCTCCACTGTAGTGGCTAGAGAAATGTTAGAGACCCCCTCTCCGCTGTAGTGGATAGAGAAATGGTAGAGACCCCCTCTCCGCTGTAGTGGCTAGAGAAATGGTAGAGACCCCTCTATGCTGTAGTGGCTAGAGAAATGTTAGAGACTCCCTCTCCGCTGTAGTGGCTAGAGAAATGTTAGAGACCCCCTCTCCGCTGTAGTGGATAGAGAAATGTTAGAGACCCCCTCTCCGCTGTATTGAATAGAGAAATGTTAGAGACCCCCTCTCCGCTGTATTGAATAGAGAAATGTTAGAGACCCCCTCTCCGCTGTATTGAATAGAGAAATGTTAGAGACCCCCTCTCCACTGTAGTGGCTAGAGAAATGTTAGAGACCCCCTCTCCGCTGTATTGAATAGAGAAATGTTAGAGACCCCCTCTCCGCTGTATTGAATAGATAAATGTTAGAGACCCCCTCTCCACTGTAGTGGCTAGAGAAATGTTAGAGACCCCCTCTCCGCTGTATTGAATAGAGAAATGTTAGAGACCCCCTCTCCGCTGTATTGAATAGAGAAATGTTAGAGACCCCCTCTCCACTGTATTGAATAGAGAAATGTTAGAGACCCCCTCTCCACTGTAGTGGCTAGAGAAATGTTAGAGACCCCCTCTCCGCCGTATTGAATAGAGAAATGTTAGAGACCCCCTCTCCGCTGTATTGAATAGAGAAATGTTAGAGACCCCCTCTCCACTGTAGTGGCTAGAGAAATGTTAGAGACCCCCTCTCCGCTGTATTGAATAGAGAAATGTTAGAGACCCCCTCTCCGCTGTATTGAATTGAGAAATGTTAGAGACCCCCTCTCCGCTGTAGTGGCAGTAGCTAGAGAAATGGTAGAGACCCCTCTATGCTGTAGTGGCTAGAGAAATGGTAGAGACCCCACTATGCTGTAGTGGCTAGAGAAATGTTAGAGACCCCTCTATGCTGTAGTGGCTAGAGAAATGCTAGAGATTCCCTCTCTGCTGTAGTGGCAGTGGCTAGAGAAATGGTAGACACCCCTCTATGCTGTAGTGGCTAGAGAAATGTTAGAGACCCCTCTAAGCTGTAGTGGCAGTGGCTAGAGAAATGTTAGAGACCCCCTCTCCGCTGTAGTGGCAGTGGCTAGAGAAATGTTAGAGACCCCTCTATGCTGTGGTGGCTAGAGAAATGGTAGAGACCCCTCTATGCCGTAGTGGCTAGAGAAATGGTAGTGACCCCTCTATGCTGTAGTGGCTAGAGAAATGGTAGAGACCCCTCTATGATGTAGTGGCAGTGACTAGAGAAATGGTAGAGACCCCTCTATGCTGTAGTGGCAGTGGCTAGAGAAATGATACAGACCCCTCTATGCTGTAGTGGCAGTGGCTAGAGAAATGATAGAGACCCCTCTATGATGTAGTGGCGAGAGAAATGGTAGAGACCCCTCTATGCTGTAGTGGATAGAGAAATGGTAGAGACCCCCTCTCCGCTGTAGTGGATAGAGAAATGGTAGAGACCCCCTCTCCGCTGTAGTGGATAGAGAAATGGTAGAGACCCCCTCTCCGCTGTAGTGGCTAGAGAAATGTTAGAGACCCCCTCTCCGCTGTAGTGGCTAGAGAAATGTTAGAGACTCCCTCTCCGCTGTAGTGGATAGAGAAATGTTAGAGACCCCCTCTCCGATGTAGTGGATAGAGAAATGTTAGAGACCCCCTCTCCGATGTAGTGGCTAGAGAAATGTTAGAGACCCCCTCTCCGATGTAGTGGCTAGAGAAATGTTAGAGATCCCCTCTCCGATGTAGTGGATAGAGAAATGTTAGAGACCCCCTCTCCGCTGTAGTGGCTAGAGAAATGTTACAGACCCCCTCTCCGCTGTAGTGGATAGAGAAATGTTAGAGACTCCCTCTCCGCTGTAGTGGATAGAGAAATGTTAGAGACCCCCTCTCCGATGTAGTGGATAGAGAAATGTTAGAGACCCCCTCTCCACTGTAGTGGCTAGAGAAATGTTAGAGATCCCCTCTCCGCTGTAGTGGATAGAGCAATGTTAGAGACCCCCTCTCCGCTGTAGTGGATAGAGAAATGTTAGAGACTCCCTCTCCGCTGTAGTGGCTAGAGAAATGGTAGAGACCCCCTCTCCGCTGTAGTGGATAGAGAAATGGTAGAGACTCCCTCTCCGCTGTAGTGGCTAGAGAAATGTTAGAGACTACCTCTCCGCTGTAGTGGCAGTGGCTAGAGAAATGGTAGTGACCCCTCTATGCTCTAGTGGATAGAGAAATGTTAGAGACCCCCTCTCCGCTGTAGTGGCAATGGCTAGAGAAATGGTAGAGACCCCTCTATGCTGTAGTGACTAGAGAAATGGTAGAGGCCTTACTATGCTGTAGTGGCTAGAGAAATGTTAGAGACCCCTCTATGCTGTAGTGGCTAGAGAAATGTTAGAGACTCCCTCTCCGCTGTAGTGGCAGTGGCTAGAGAAATGGTAGAGACCCCTCTATGCTGTAGTGGCAGTGGCTAGAGAAATGGTAGACACCCCTCTATGCTGTAGTGGCAGTGGCTAGAGAAATGGTAGAGACCCCTCTATGCTGTCGTGGCAGTGGCTAGAGAAATGGTAGAGACCCCTCTATGCTGTAGTGGCTAGAGGAATGGTAGACCCCTCTATGCTGTAGTGGCTAGAGAAATGGTAGAGACCCCTCTATGCTGTAGTGGCTAGAGAAATGTTAGAGACTCCCTCTCCGCTGTAGTGGCAGTGGCTAGAGAAATGGTAGAGACCCCTCTATGCTGTAGTGGCAGTGGCTAGAGAAATGGTAGAGACCCCTCTATGCTGTAGTGGCAGTGGCTAGAGAAATGATAGAGACCCCTCTATGCTGTAGTGGCTAGAGAAATGGTAGAGACCCCTTTATGCTGTAGTGGCAGTGGCTAGAGAAATGGTAGAGACCCCTCTATGCTGTAGTGGCAGTGGCTAGAGAAATGATGGAGACCCCTCTATGCTGTAGTGGCTAGAGAAATGGTAGAGACCCCTCTATGCTGTAGTGGCAGTGACTAGAGAAATGATAGAAAATACTGAGTGGTGTTGCCATGGGCTCAGTGCTATTATGTGCCATCACAGCGAGGCCCCTCTCAGCTATGAATAATGGAGACCCTCGGATAGAAACAGCAGTTCTCCAGACACCAAACAAAAATGGCCTTTTGTGGCTGGAGAAAATCACAACAAGCCCCTGTGCAACATTAGCCTCAATGTGTCTGTATGTAATACTAAGGTGTGGGGGGTGGCAGGGAATGCTGCTGCCGTTGCCGCGGCGATAATGGTAATTGTTTCTTTTTCCTTCTGTTTTCCTCTCATAAAAATTCCCCAGGACTTTACCTTGGCTAGGGGTTGGTCCATTGAACCGGTGCTGTGAAAGTTAGGTTGACCCGCGCCAGGCAGAGCTGGCTGACTAGGTCTCTCTCTTATCAAGCCTCTCTACTGGACCGCTAGCCTCTCCCAAGGGGGCCATTCCTGCCTAGCAGTGTTTTCTGCATGCACAGCCAAACCAGCCCAGTACACTCGGCAGCCCCCCACGTTGTCCTACTTCCATAGATTGTTCAAGTGAGCAGGAAAAAAGGGATGTGGAAAGATATGGAGACAATGTAAGAAATAATAACAGGAGAAAGAGAGAGAGAGAGAGATACAGGAAGAGTGTGTGTGAACGAGAGTTAGGGAGAGAGAGAGAATGCTCGTGTATCTTTCTGCAGAGAGATAAAGCGGAATATAAAACACATAGTCCCGGCTGACACAGAGTGAACATGACTGAATGAGATGGCACATTACATTAATTATGTAAGGGGCCTCTGTTCAAGCAGTGCCGAGTCTCGCTGGGAAGAGACGGAGATGGGATGGGTCCTAAATTGCGCCCTACTCCCTATTTAGTGCACAGCGTTTGACCAGGGCCCATAGGCAGAGCCATAGAGCTCTGGTCAAAAGTAGTGCACTTTAAATGGAAAAGGGTACCATTTGGGATGAAGCCAAGGAGTCTGGAGATGTTAGTGTATTCTATGCCTCGGTGTGCTGGGCCCAGCTGTTTAGAGAAAGACACATTGATTTGTTGAGCTCAGGCTGCCGGATGTCCAGGTGGGTTCATGGTCTGATGGGTACTGAGCTATTGTGTTGGGTTTCCTCAGCGAATAAAACACCACACAATAAAATACAAAATGTAAGGGTTGGTTTATGGTCACACTAGGGTGAGAGTGGAGTTGCTATGTGTTAAGTGCATTGACCTGAGGTATATTGGAAGATGTTGTCTGTCAATGCCCAATCGCACATCCATTCCCCTCAACATTATTTGGTCATGTGTTAGATTGTGCTAGGGCTTGAACGTGTATTGCAATACTGAAATCATCTCAATAAAATAGTAGTGTTAAGTAGCATGTGCAGCACGTTACACATCGACGTTGTCCTTTGTTACAGTAGTGTTCCTGAAAATAATATTCTAATATATTACAACTCTGGTTCTACAAACTCCAAAAATAGACTAATTTGAGAACTGTCCAATAAGTGTCTCCCTGGAGATGAGTAGAAAACCTCAGGACCTCAGCTTTTCCTGTTCTTTTCTCACAGATCAATTCATCCTGCCTACACTGCCGATCGGTTAACATCCTCCTGCCTCACCCTACTCTTCCCTCTCCATCTCTCAACCCCAAAAGCCCAGCTCTTCCTTGTCTCCCCACCACAGATGTAATTTACTGTCTGCGTTTGTCCCCCCTCGCTCCCTCTCTCAGACTCAAGGGTTTTTGCCAAGCAAATTAGCTCGCTAGCTCGGTCAAGCTTAAACACAGCAGAAATGCGCCATTTGATACAGTGTATTTAAAGATGTCCTTCCTTCCGCTGCCGATGCCATTATGGAAAGGAAATTTGTGTTCTAGGGGTGCGTGCCACTGTTGTTGTGGGCCTGCAGTGAGCCAGGTTAATCTGAGGGTCTGCCATTAGGAGGCCAACTTTAGTGGGTGAGCACCACTACAATGGCTTCTTCCGCATCTAATAAGCCGGTTGCCCATGATGCTATACAGTTAAGGCTCTGATAGGTTGACCTGGCTATGTGTGTGTGTGGAGTCCTCCACTACCCTCTTAGCCCGGTTTGTCCTGGTTCAGCCCAGCTCAACTCATCTTAGCTTAACTCTCCATGCATGTACGCCTGTTTAAGATCCAGTCGAGATGGGCTGTCGTCGAATCAGAGCCCCGGACAGCTCACACAGCGTATTAACCCCCCCCCCATCACATTAATTATTACAACGTACTGATCCAATTCGCCTACATCACACCAGATCAGTCATGATCACAATGAAACCTGCCCCTCTGAGTGTCCCCTATCTCCCTCGATCTCCATACTCCACGTTCCCGGTAAAGGCTAAGCTCCCGGAGCCAGCGATGGCATTTTTTGTACAGGCTTCTGTGACCTCTAGTTGCCATTGATGGTTATATCTCCTACATTCTTAGAAAAAATGGTTCTAAAATGGTTCTTCGGCTGTCCCCATAGGAGAACCCTTTTTGGTTCCAGGTAGAACTATTTTGTGTTCCATGTAAAACCCTCTGTGGAAAGGGTTCTACAAAGAACCCAATAGGATTCTACCTGAAACCAAAAGGTTTCTTCAAAGGGTTCTCCTATGGGGACAGCCGAAGAACCCTTTTAGAACCTTTTTTTCTAAGAGTTTAGGAGATATAACCATCAATGGCAACTAGAGGTCACAGAAGCCTGTACAAAAAATGCCATCGCTGGCTCCGGGGGTATATATAAAACACTGTATGATAGGGTGTGGAAATGTGCCTCCCAGCAAAATAGAATTAGTCGCCAGACAGGGCGCGTGGAAAAACCGTCCCACCAGCCCACCACGCATATGTCATCATGACAACGAGCTCGTGCTCGTTACCACTATATCAAGCAGTCCATTGGCTCGCCGCTTCTGCCTTTGAACAAAACAGTGCAGTAGGCAGTGATGACAAAGTGATTTATAAAAACAGCAAATGCTTTTGCTTTTTTTTCTCCTTCTCTCTTCTCTTCTCCCCACCGCAGTTACACAGCTGTTAAACAGATGCTGTTTGTACCAATTTAGAAGCCACTGCATTGTTTGTCAACACCGGTTTGGAGATTCATTCTTTAAAACAGGGGGAACCTGTGATGGAATGCACACGCGCCGGGGGTTGATGGAGCAGCAGAATGAAAAGGGAGGGGGAAAATGGAGGAAAGAGGGGAGAGGAGGCAGGGGATGGTTGGAGGAAAAATGCTCTTCTGGAATTTGGCATGATTTACCGTGTGGCTTTCAAAATAATTAATGAAAACACTACTTGTAAAAGAAATAGGCAACGGCCGTGGTGGTGGTTGTTGGTGTTGACCGGAGATATAAGTTAACCTGTCAGCTTGCGTTAGCCGCCGACAAGCCGCACCCGGGGCCTTCACGGAAGAGACTGGTCTGTCAGACACACTTTACCCATCCGCCCGGCAGACTAGGTAGCAAATCACTTCCTTGATAAATTGACTGGTACTAATGCTTCAAAATGGAACCAGCTAGAGTAGCATGAAACCCCGCTCTCATGGTTCCCAATCCGTACGACAGTCTTAACATGGCTTCCCAGCGACTCTAATTTCCTCCATAATTAATAATCTGACTGATGGAAAAGAGGATGAGAGGAAGAGGAAGTCTGGAGGGGTCAGATACAGATAACAAAAAAGGAGAGATTTTTGGGAAGGGCAGATTTAATAAAAGCGATGTGCTGTACGTGAGACAAGAGAGAAAACAAGAGACGAGGAGAGGAAGGAGGAGAGAGGAAGGAGGGAAAACAGAGCATGGGGAGGAGAGATGGACTCATGGATGGGAGGAGGAGGAGGAGGAGGACGGAGTAGAGTGAACCAGATGCTGTTGGGAGTAGGAGGCAGTGGAGGGAGAGGAATGAGTGGCGGGATAGGCCTCGGCTTCTGTGACGGTGCTGGGAGAATGATGGGCTTGTGCGGTGCGGTAAGGGTGCCCCTCCACTGTTTGTAAAAACAAGACCATCACACTCCATCTTGCGCTCCTGCAAGAGCCAGGGCTCGCGGCTGATTAATGGCACCGGCCGACTGAATTGGCTGGCTGGGTTGACAGCAGCGCTTGGACTCCCTGGTGGGTAGTAGTGGGGGAGATTGCCTCACTGGCAGGCCCCGCTCAAGCCCAGTGTTAGGATGGAAAATAGAGTTAGCCCTAGCACTAGCTAAAGCAGACCAGATAGCGTTAGCCATAACACTAGCTAAAGCAGACCAGATATCGTTAGCCCTAGCACTAGCTAAAGCAGACCAGAAAGCGATACCCCTAGCACTAGCTAAAGCAGACAAACCTGTAAAGGCCCTGACCCACTGTGTCTAGGTAAGCCACGACCAAGTTAATCAGGGTTGTGCTCATTGGGGTACTGTTTTCTTCCGTTTTGGTGCCTAATGAACACAACCCAGGTTTTCAGTACAGTCCAAGGTTGCCTGAGAATTCAAATTCAGCTCCAGCACCAACCAACCACACAGACACTCAATTCCACCAGTTCCCTGTTTCTGAAATGCCTCTCTCTAATTTGTCTGCTGAGGGAGCTTCTGCATTAGCGGTTGAGCATTGAGAGGCTGCGGCAACAATTTAGATGTAATCTTGATAATTTAGTGTGTGGCTGGTAGAATGGAAAATGAATATGGAGAGCAATTAGAAAACAGCAATTCCACTGTCACAGATAGGGACTGGCACTTCGAGTGCAGGAAACGCAGGGGCTTGGTTTGTGGTGCATGAGGAGTAATGTCACATAGACAGACAGACACAGACAGACAGACAGACAGACAGACAGACAGACAGACAGACATGGAGGAAGAGAGGTGTTCCGCCACCAGCCTTGTCCTTAAATGGGTCAGCGGGTGGATAACTGCACTGTTGATTTCATTCTCATTTCATACCAGTCAGCCACAACCAGCACCACTCATGCAGCGATGTGAAAGAGACAAAACAAAATGGCAACCTTGGCGGTTTGCTCTTTCGCTCTCTCTCAGAGACTATTATTTTGTCCTCTCGCAAAGATAATCTTCAAATGCCTTGTTTCAGCAATTGGACAGAGACAGCAATATCAACGATGGCATGGGGGTGAAACAACAACCACAGACTGACAGTAGAAAGTAAAGCTTTTTGAGGGCGAAATAAATGAAAAGTTTAAAGTAGCGTCTGATGAATGATTTGGACATGATATCATCTGACGATTTCCTGTATTTTGGGTCAGCATAAAGTGTTGCTACGGTATTATTGGGTTATTGTAATCATTATAAATTGCTCTAATCATTGCTAAATAAAGTGGTCTTACCCATAGGGAGACTATTAGTATATCCAATTATCTTGAAGCATATATCCTCATCCACCTTTTTCTATTACTACTTTTTATAGACTCTTACTGCTCTAAATTCTTTTTAGGGCTCATCGTTCAGCAAACCCAAACTGACTGAATGGTGTCATACAGAGGATCTCACAGCCCTATGGCCGCAATTAAGCCCTCCAATAGAAACAGAGTGTGCGTAGTCTCCAGAATCTGGGTTTGCATCAAGTCACCACTGGCTTTCTAGTTAGGACATTACTCTGCCTTCCTCCCCCTCATGTTGTAGGATTACATCACTGTTTTGAACCTGGAGGATCTCTTTTTGAACTTTTTGGAGGGAAAACAGTGTTTGTTTTTCAAGTGAGACCACATTACCCTGCCAAACAGGACGAGTTTAGGGGGTAGTCTTTTCTCCATATGATAAAAATACTTCCCTTATGTGTTCACTGTTAGGATATTTCATCCTTAGCCGTTCACCGATTCAGAAGATTCTCTCACTTTTGCTACATTAGCCACAAACAAATAGCCCCTCCAGGTGTGCGACTAGGGAGGATCGTTAAACCCCACTAGCAACGGTAAACTGAGGGATGGCTGTGCAAGGCTCATAGAGCCCCCCGCCGACTTCCTATCTGTCGAGACCTAAGGTTGTAACTCCTTCCCGTGAATGAGGATGGGGACAGGAAGTGAGGCGATTGAATGAGCGAGGCTACTAGTGCATGAATACAGCCGAGGATGCTGGAGTGAGGGGGAACAGAGGGGCTCTCTTCTTCATGCTGATGTAAACTGATGTTATTCCAGGTAAAACACAGACGACATCTACCAGGAAATTACGGCTTTTGAATTTGAAGTGGCAATATTTATTAATCGCCAACACCGTTCGACGTGTGCATAAGGACATACATATTTAAAGTGCTCCCCAAAGCCTTTGATACTTTTTGGAACTCCCAATTCGGAATTAAAAGCACAACATTTCCGATTTGTCAGCAGTGCTGAGGGACTTGGATCCTTGTGATTTTGTTATTTTCCCCTTCTCTCCATTTAACTTAATTTCTATTTCAAATCTGGAATGACTGAAAAACATAGGCGAGCTTCCGGCTCCCGACGGAGTGCCCTCAGTAATTAATAGGTATTAAATCCTAGTTAGGAAATGTTCCTACTGATATAGAACCGCTCTGTACTTTAAGTCTTTTCCCCGTAACTGATTAGCAAGCTTATTTTCCTGATGACTTTCAATAGGCATTCACAGCAGGAGGGTGCCTCCTTCTTGGTCTTCCTCTTGGCTTGTGGTGTTTCAGACCTCGGCAGAGCTATAAAGAGCTTTTAATTGCTTTGTTTGTGAGCATTAGATTTAGCTTCTTTAGATTTTTCCCAGTAAGAGATTGGGCTTTGTCAGGGGTTGACCGATGGCCCGTCGCTCTCCTTTCTTTTTCTTTCTTTTCAATGTTGTTCTGTCGTCTTCTAGGGGACCTTTGACAACGACATCTGCTTGTGTGGGAGCCTCTAAGCAGAGGCAGGATGTGAATGTTCTGTTGATGGCGCTCAGGCTTTCAGAACGATGTCAGTTACAACAGAACCGCTCTCTCTTCGGAGATCCCCCTAAAGGAAGGGGGTGAGAAAAGGGGTTTATTCACTGCTGTTGCATGGACGACTCAGTATAAAGCGTAGTGTTTGATTATGTCTTCTTTGTGTCCTGAGACCATTCAGTCAGGCTGCGGGAAAACAAGTTTCAAATCTATCAATCCAAGTCCCCTGGAAAATAAGGAAGAGCCTCATAAGAGAGCAGAAGTTTTGAAGGGTAGATTGGTATTGTGCAATATGCCAGGTGTTCTATAACCAGTCTCTTGATGCCAGGTGTTCTATAACCAGTCTCTTGATGCCAGGTGTTCTATAACCAGTCTTTTGATGCCAGGTGTTCTATAACCAGTCTCTTGATGCCAGGTGTTCTATAACCAGTCTCTTGATGCCAGGTGTTCTATAACCAGTCTCTTGATGCCAGGTGTCATATAACCAGTCTTTTGATGCCAGGTGTTCTATAACCAGTCTCTTGATGCCAGGTGTTCTATAACCAGTCTTTTGATGCCAGGTGTTCTATAACCAGTCTCTTGATGCCAGGTGTTCTATAACCAGTCTTTTGATGCCAGGTGTTCTATAACCAGTCTCTTGATGCCAGGTGTTCTATAACCAGTCTCTTGATGCCAGGTGTTCTATAACCAGTCTTTTGATGCAAGGTGTCCTATAACCAGTCTTTTGATGCCAGATGTTCTATAACCAGTCTCTTGATGCCAGGTGTTCTATAACCAGTCTCTTGATGCCAGGTGTTCTATAACCAGTCTTTTGATGCCAGGTGTCCTATAACCAGTCTCTTGATGCCAGGTGTTCTATAACCAGTCTCTTGATGCCAGGTGTTCTATAACCAGTCTCTTGATGCCAGGTGTTCTATAACCAGTCTCTTGATGCGAGGTGTTCTATAACCAGTCTTTTGATGCCAGGTGTTCTATAACCAGTCTCTTGATGCCAGGTGTTCTATAACCAGTCTTTTGATGCCAGGTGTTCTATAACCAGTCTCTTGATGCCAGGTGTTCTATAACCAGTCTATTGATGCCAGGTGTTCTATAACCAGTCTATTGATGCTAGGTGTTCTATAACCAGTCTCTTGATGCCAGGTGTTCTATAACCAGTCTCTTGATGCCAGGTGTTCTATAACCAGTCTCTGGCGCGAGCAGTATGGATAATGGTAAAGCTCAACCCCTTGTTGCCATGGTGATGACATTGACTATTAGTGATGAAAAGCCCTTTTCAAGATGTGGACTTGAGTGTGTTCACAGACCCTGGTAATTACAGACAAAACTTTAGCCACTTGAGCCACCAGTCGATCCAGAGCTTTATTTTCTATTCCTTTTTAATTTCACAATTGTCCCCTGTGCACATCGGAGTGTGTGGGCGGGAGCGGGTATGGATGTGCGTACGAAGAGAGGAAGGGAGTGAGGGAGGGTGTGGCCAGAGTACGCAGACACAGTCAATATGTGTCAAGGTACACAAACCTACACACACACACAGCAAAGCTCACGGTAATCGTTTAGCACAGCTCTCCCATGAAACATTCATGATGGAATTGACGTTGGTCACCCATGGTCCTGGCTACCCGCTTGGCCTCTTGAGCTCTAGTGTCCCTGGCCATGAACGACCCCCATAATCCTATACAAAGATCAGCCATAGCATGGTTCAAATGGCCCACTAACCCAGCCAGTCATTCAGTCGTGTCAGTCTCATCAGATCACAGTTTATGAGGGAGACAGCTTCGGCAGCCTTGTCCCTGGAAGGCAATCTTTAAATATAGATTGGCACGCCCAAAGCAGAGGTGCCCCTCAGAGTGCAGAAAAGAGGGGAAGAAAACAGATAATTAGTGATTTTAATTAGGTGATCTGTCAAGCTGCGAGTGCCAGATCTAAACGTGTGGCGTGCTGAGGGTCGATGGCAATTCCTTCCCACAATCCCTTCCTGTCACCTTGGGCCTCTCTTGTGGGAGGAGGGTCCCTTGCCCCTAGGAGGCGAGGACCAATCGGGAGGATGAATGGTTAAGGTAAATGACTGTCTATTTGGCCTGTAACATGGTAGCTACAGTATACTGTAGATATTATTCATGTTATATTGTCTTTTTTCACAAATGCGACATCCTTTGATTCTCATGACAACACTTGCCCTTGACATGTGTTCAATATGTGTGTATAAAGCCATTATTTGCCTGCTTTGTGAGTGGGTGTGATTTGGTGAGAGGCTAACACTCTTTGATGGTATTTGAAACTCACTCGACTGGCCTATGGATAAAAATCCTAAATTACAGTTCTTACTTAGATAACAAAGGCAGAGAAGAGGACGACAGCTCTTCAGTTCCAGACAAGAGTGCTTGGATCTTTTTGTTGTTGTTCTAATGATACAAACATCGTCCTGAAAGCCCTTCCCTCCGACACAAAGGATATGTAGTAATACAGACTTTTTGTCAGCATTAAAACATCATTAGATATTTATAACTCAGCGCCAGATGACAGACTGAGCTAGATGAACTAGGCAGCGATATGGCAACGCAGCTGGTGTCTCTTAGTGGTAATATTTAAACCCTGGCTTTCATCAAGTGTTGCTATAGAAAACCCAATTATGCATGAGCTGGAAATGGACTTTGATTTAACAGTACGTCCTTTAATTGACGCATTAGAAGTGCCTCAAACTTGCAGATCTCTATTCGTCTGGAAGTAACGGCAAGTCTTTTAGTCTTGTGTAAATGGCAGAAACACCAGACATGAGAGAGAAATTACCCACAGAAAATATGAACTGGGGCTGTTTGGGTTCGAATAAACTTTGCTTCATTTTTTAAAAGTCTCTGACATGTAGCTAAATAAAATGAAAGGAAAAGAAAGAATGCATGGTGAAATCCATGAAAGCAAAGTGTCAATGAGTTAAAGTCCTGGCAAATAGGCCAGTTCAACAGACAAATCTAATTATTCCCTTTTATTCCACCCACCCCCTTCTTCCCTCTCTTTGCAGACCCCAGCGAAGGCTTCCACTGCCAGGAAGAGTGTCGTATCCTGGGCCATTCGGACCGCTGCTGGATGCCCCGTGTGCCTGGTCCGGCCCGCGGCAAGTCGCCTGAGCACGGCCACCCACATAACAACGTCATCGCCCTGTCTATTGAGGCCACCACCGTAGATGTGCCCCACTACGAGGACTGTGGCACCGGCACCATCAAAAGGACTTTTGCCACCTTCGGCAAGGATGGCCCAGAAGACCCCGAGCGGGGCGAGCTAAAGGGCAACAAGCGGACAATGATGGAGTCTCAGGTGTGCAGCCCCAAGGCCAACGGCGGCGCCGTGCGTGAGGCGGGCAACGGGCGCGAAGCAGCCAGTCCCATCACCTCCCCTGTGCACCTGAAGAGCCCGCTGGCCAAGGTGCCATCCGGCTACAACACGCTCAGGTGCCGTGGCGCCGAGCGCATTGCCAACCACAGTATGCTGCGGCAGCCCGAGGGGAAGGACAGCGAGCCGGCCGTCCGGGAGATCAACACTCTCCTCCACGACGGCAGCCATCTTGAGAAGGAGTCTCCCAGCAGCAAGCGCCTGAAGGACATTGTGCTCTAACGGGCCTCAGGGGAGCCTACTCACACACACACACACACACACACACACACACACACACACACACACACACACACACACACACACACACACACACACACACACACACACACACACACACACACACACACACACACACACACACACACACACACACACACACACACACACACACACACTGTAAACAAACACACACATATATATATATATATTTATATATATATATATATATATATATACACACACATACTCCGCCATAGCTGTGTGTACGCAGGAGAAAGTCAAGCCGATGAAAGAAAGAAAGAGAGCGAGAGAGAAAGACACAACTTGAGCGTAGTATACAGTACTAAGGACAAAGCCCAGATGTGGAATATTACTGGAAAATGCTGAGCTTCATGTTGTGTTCCTCCAGAAAAGTGAAGGCCGTGGACGTGGCTTTGTTGTAGTCGCAGTACTTTTGTTTGCTTTTCCGTTCGTTTTCTGCAGCCAGTGGACAGGCAGGTTGCTGTTGACTGTGTGACTTGCCCCTTCGGCCGGATTCTGCCTCTCCCCTGTTCAGATTTATGAGGACCTGACACCTACAGTGACGGATAAAAAAAGTACAGAACTTTATGCCTTTTGACTGTTTTTGCATCACTAACTGAGATTGCCTTCTTTGGTTTTGTCTCGGCTGCCAAATTGACTCCTCGTTTCCTTTGTAAAGCTCCCCACAGTGCAACAGACGGCGACAGACAGACATGCACATGATCCTTCTTCTGTGAACCATTGCCTCTATGTGCATCTTGAACAGTGCGCAGTAGTGAAGACGGAGAAGGGAAGGGAAGGAACCCATTCCCAGTCTCATTTACTTCTCGGTCTGATAAGAGAATCCGTATTCTCTGTATACACCCCCCCCGTCCCCCCCCCCCCCGTCCCCGCTGGAGGACATCCCAGTGTCACCAGACTGTGAGGTCTGCACAGTATTTATGGTTTATCACTGATGGAGCTTAATGAACTCTTGCTATCTGCCCAGGCACTCCCAACACTGGGAAGTGGGACAGACTTTCGACTGAGCTATGAGGAAGATAAAAAAAGACTTATTGCTTTTGAAATCTCCTGTGTTCATTCTTGATTGTAGCCAGTGGAGCACAATTAGAACTTTGTGCTCTGGTCTTGTACTTTTCTGACTTTTGACTATGGGGCTAGGATAGAAGGGATCGTCACTCACGTCTTGCTATGTGGAACTCTGTATAGGGTTTACTATTATCATTTTTAATAACCTGTTGTTATGTGACAATCCCTTTAATGTTTTGTTTCAAGAGTAAAAAAATTAAAAATAAACATTGGTGTTCAACTGAAGCTACAGTAGCGTTGTTACACAAACAAAAACATAAAAAACATATGCCAAAATATATTTTATAAATAATTTAAAAATGTATAATGAGAATATTTAATTCTGTGTAGTTATTTTATCAGTAAGTTATACTTGAAATTAACAGTTTTTTGTTTATTTGGCTTTTTTTTAATGATTATGATTATTTTTCAAAATGAACTTGGTTTTTTGTTTTTGTTTACTGTGTTACCCCTGGCAACTGTTGACTTGCAGTCTACCTTGTTGTAAAGAGTTTATTATTGGTCAGTTCTTGTGCCATCAAGTTTCTGTGTGGACAAATAGAAAATGTAAAAAATACAAAAAATATTGCAATTTCAGCACCAATAGTAGTGTGTCAGTTCAATGAGCTTAGAGTGAGATAGCAAAATAAACCAAAAGAGAAGCAAACAAAACCGTAAAGATTGCTTAATCTTAATATTTAAGTAAGAAGAAGATGGTTAAGCTAGTTTTTTAAGCTAGTGAGAAAATTCCACCTATTTCTGTGTGTCTGTTTTTGGACTAAGGTTCCCTGTTAGTTCCTCACCTCAAAACTGGCCTTAGTGATATGAACCAGAGAATAGGCCCTGTCAACACTTCAAGTAAGAGACTAAGGGTGAAGGTATGCAGACTAGCTTTGCTCAACTGCTGTGCCATCATGTATCATCTCCTTTGAATTGAGTCTGAAAATATATTTAAGAACAGCAAGACAAACCTTTCAGTCATGACCAAACAGATTTGGTGGAATCGTATGTTTAAAGGAAATTAAGGTCTTCGAAGAACCATCTTGCAAATCAGCAATGCGGTTTTCAGTTGCTTTACAGTACAACATGGAAAATTGTAAATGAAAAAAAGGACAAAATTACATACAATGAAATAGATCTTGTAGCTGAATGTTTTTGCTTGTCTCACCCATGGCTTTTGGCAACATGAACATCGGAATAATCACTGAATGTATACAGCAGCTTATTATTAAACTATTAAATGTTCTCCACTTTGTTTCCTTGTTTTTCCTGAGTGTATGAGAGAGGAAGTCATCTTCGATAACATACTCCTCGATATGACCATCAAATACCTCATAATGAAATAAATGCGCGTTGAAACGATGAGATTGGAGAGAGAAAGAGAGAGAGAGAGGAGAGTGTGTGCATTGTTGTAAATTAATGAGCATGACCACGACCCAGCATATTGCAATTATCCATTTTTAAATTATCTTTTGTCTTGCCATAATTCATTAAAATCTATAATGTGATCTGAATATCGTCTGGAAGGCTTCCTTGAAAATGGCATGACGGTGCATAGAGTGATGACTATTAAATCTATCATGATAAAATGGAAATTAACAGTTTCTGTTCAGGCTCGCTCACAAGTCGCAATTAGGATTCCAAGCAGGTGCTGATGCTGCTCTCTCATTATAAGTGCTCTGTGACATCATTTTTAGATCTCCCGATTGACTAATTTGAGCAAATAAATGAGGAAGGGCCACCAGTATCAGGTGATGGACGGTAACTACACCTCAAGCTGGCCAAGCAAGGAAGTCTTTAGGGACTGCTCCAGCCAAAGTGTCTACTTCTAATGTCTGAGACCTTTTCATTTGCAGGAGTGGGTGATACATACCATTTTAGAGGCATTGAACATTCCCTAGCTCTTCTTTAGATATCATGAAACAGATTTTGATGCTTGTGAAGCCTTGCGTTGCCATTCCTTTTACATTAGGTGAGTGAGTAATGCACATTAACAGCCAGGAACGTGTCATTTTGGCAGTATTTTCTCTTTACGAACCATATTGATTAGCTGCCTTGATGCACTAAAGCGATGAAATAATTTTAACACGCATTTTGTTACATTCCCCAGTAAGAAAACCGAAATGTGTCTCTCAAACAGAAAGAGGAACTAACAAAGATTCACTGAAAACAACTAAAATGAAACAGGTGGGGTTTAAGGAGGGGTTCTGAAAGACACTCATGGGGGTGTCCACTGAAAGTTGACTAGCATCAAGAACTGGGATGTAAAGACACCCACCATGTGTGTCCACTAAATTTCCCCAAGAAGAGGCAAACACAATTAAAACCTACACCAAACTTAAAGACAGGAATCAAACCAAAAAGGTGCCGCAAAATGAAATCAAGGAAATCTGACAAAGAAATGTTTTTATAGAACTCAAATATGGCGCGACAACTAAAGGTGTTTATCCTCCACATCTCTCAAGACAACTGGAGCACTGGCCAGCCACTATTAAATATCACCTGGGCCAGCACAGGAGAAACAACTTTCCACTAACCAGATGACAAACCAGCACAGGTGTAGCACATACTGACTAACGAGGTGACACCAAATGGCATGCCCCACGTGCTACGTGCAACCTCGAAACACAAATGGAATAACCAAAACTTGTAACACCTTCTGCTTTAAGACATCAAATATATCCTATATTTTTGTTAAAACAAGTTTGCTCACCACTAACAGAAAGCAACTTCCATTTCACAACATGATCAATTAAAATGCTTCGCTTCTTAAAAATGTGTAACCTCCAATATAAAAACATGGTGTCTACTGGCTTTCAACAATTAAATATAAGACAAAACACACTTATTTTGTAAATATACATATATATTTTTTACAATCTTTTAGTTTTTTGGCCTTTTTTTTCCTATAGTTGTGAAAAACTCAAGTACGCTTCTATAACTCTCATCCCCTTGGACCGAGCCCAAACAAAACAAAACTAATCCTCATAACAGCAAAAACCTACAGTCATAATTGTGAGCCAGGGCTAAACACTGACTAAACACAAAACGTATTGACTGCCCACACTTGAAAGACAATCAGCAACCAAGTTGTCCTTACCACGGACATGTCTGGTTTCCAGTTACTTTGGATTTCCAGGGGAATCCATAGTAACATTCCTCTCGTGAGGAAAGTTAACACCTCACTGCGGAGCTACTCTCTCTTTTCAGGGTTCAGCTGATAGGCATGTTGTAGGATCGGGGCCGAGTCCCCATCGTCGCTGTCATGCTTTAGTACATTTGTCTGGGTTGGCACATCCGAGAATAAACCATGATATTGTAAAAAACAGTGTTGCATTTGTCCTCCGGAGACAAGTGTGTCTACTCCCACTTTCCTCCTCCGGTGCTCGATGTCACTGGTCTACTAACCACCAGTCCTGGCAACCCATCTTTATGCACACCTGCGCCCTATCATCAGTCACTGCTGGACTTCATTACTAACTTCATTACTTACCATTTATCTAGCACTCTGTTCTGTCAGTCATCAGGTAGTATTGTTTGTGTTTTCATCCCAGACACTTCTCTTGTTTTGTATCGTTCCATGTTTGTTATCATTAAACTCACTAACTGCACCTGCTTCTTGACTCCCTGCGTTATCACATGTGATGTTGTGATGTTGTGGCTACAGAGTCCCTGTGTCACGTCCATGACAACCCGCATCCCTTGGTTCTTCTCAGGGGTTCCTCCATCTGGCTTCCGTGTATACAGTTGAAGGTTCCAAGCATATAATGAAGCAGCATCACAGGCAGCCCAGATCATGATTCCATATTTTGCAGGTATAGACGGTATGTACTGCCTGAAGGGGCAGCTGCCTCTAAATGGCATACGCTGCTCATCAACAGTAACGTTGGGCCCAGGGTTGTAAAACAGGGGAAGGCTGACCTGACATTATTGCAGCTAGCTCGTCTCTCTGCACTGACCTGATTGCAGCTAGCTCGTCTCTCTGCCGCCAAGCTGGTCTGGTGTCTCGGTTATCGAAGCGGATAATCCTGGAAATAGTGTGGAAGTTTTCCAGAGACATTGTTTAACGGAAAAGTTATCTGCCAGTTTCTGTATCCCACAGGGATTCTGTGGATTCCCCATTGAATCTAACCCATCTAGGTACAAAACCCAGCAAGGATAAGAACTCCAAAGTATGCATTTAAATGAGTTTGGTCCATCTCCTTCCATCTCTCTCCAAAAACACGCGTTTCCTCCAAATTAGTGCAGTCCAGAATGATTTTCTGGATGGTGTCTGGTATGAACAGTTCAAAAGAAGACGTTATGTCCTGCACATGAGTAACCGCCATCCGCGTCGGCCCTGGTTGCATCTTTTTCACTTTGGCAGCCATGCGGGCGTGCTCATTCCTTGGGCAAGAAGACCATTCAATGGCAAAAAATGTTGACATCCATATTTCTCCTTCTGCAGGCTGCTGACGGGCTGGTCCTGGGTGGTCCTTGGGCTGGCTGAGGGTTAAGCTCATCCTCTTCTTACAACTCACTGTCAGAATCAGAATTGACAAATCAAATCAAAGTTTATTTGTCACGTGCGCCGAATACAACAGTGAAATGCTTACTAACAGACTCTAACCAATAGTGCAAGAAATGTATTAGGTGAACAATAGGTAGGTAAAGAAATAAATCAACAGTAAAAAGACAGGATATACAGTAGTGAGGCTATAAAAGTAGCGAGGCTACATACAGACATTGGTTAGTCAGGCTGATTGAGGTAGTACGTACATGTAGATATGGTTCAAGTGACTATGCATGTATGATGAACAGAGAGTAGCAGTAGCGAAAAAGAGGGGTTGGCATTTGGTGGGTGGGACACAATGCAGCCAATGTCGGGAGCACTGGTTGGTCGGCCCAATTGAGGTAGTATGTACATGAATGTATAGTTAAAGTGAATATGCATATATGATAAACAGAGAGTAGCAGCAGCGTAAAAAGAGGGGTTGGGGGGGCACAAAATGCAAATAGTTCGGGTAGCCATTTGATTACCTGTTCAGGAGTCTTATGGCTTGGGGGTAAAAACTGTTGAGAAGCCTTTTTGTCCTAGACTTGGCTCTCCAGTACCGCTTGCCATGCGATAGTAGAGAGAACAGTCTATGACTGGGGTGGCTGGGGTCTTTGACAATTTTTAGGGCCTTCCTCTGACACCGCCTGGTGTAGAGGTCCTGGATGGCAGGCAGCTTAGCTCCAGTGATGTACTGGGCCGTACGCACTACACTCTGTAGTGCCTTGCGGTCAGAGGCCGAGCAATTGCCGTACCAGGCAGTGATGCAACCAGTCAGGATGCTCTCGATGTTGCAGCTGTATAACCTTAGTCTTGGTTACGTTGAGGGATAGGTTCTTATTCTGGCACCACCCGGCCAGGTCTCTGACCTCCTCCCTATAGGCTGTCTCATCGTTATCGGTGATCAGGCTACCACTGCTGTGTCATCGGCAAACTTAACGATGGTGTTGGAGTCCTGCCTGGCCATGCAGTCATGAGTGAACAGGGAGTACAGGAGGGGACTGAGCATGCACCCCTGGGGAGCTCCAGTGTTGAGGATCAGCGTGGCAGATGTGTTGTTACCTACTCTTACCACCTGAGAGCGGCCCGTCAGGAAGTCCAGGATCCAGTTGCAGAAGGAGGTGTTTCGTTTCAGGGTTCTTAGCTTAGTGATGAGCTTTGAGGGCACTATGGTGTTGAACGATGAGCTGTTGTCAATGAATAGCATTCTCACATAGGTGTTCCTTTTGTCCAGGTGGGAAAGGGCAGCGTGGTGTGCAATAGAGATTGCATCATCTGTGGATCTGTTGGGGCGGTATGCAAATTGGAGTGGGTCTAGAGTTTCTGGGATAATGGTGTTGATGTGAGCCATGACCAGCCTTTCAAAGCACGTCATGGCTACAGACGTGAGTACTACGGATCAGTAGCCATTTTGGCAGGTTAGCTTAGTCTTCTTGGGCACAGGGACTATGGTGGTCTGCTTGAAACATGTTGGTATTACAGACTCAATAATTGACAGGTTGAAAATATCAGTGAAGACACTTCCAGCAGAGTTTCATTCGCATGTCCACCTCCGGCAGGCTTCTTCTTCGTGGCCAAGAAGGACGGAGGGTTGCGCTCGTGCATTGATTATAGAAATCTGAATTCCATTACCAAGGAGTACCACTACCGTCTCCCGTTGGTGCCAGTCACGATTGAACAACTCTGTGGGGCCCGTTTTTTTATATCAAGTTTGACCTGTGGAGTGCCGACAATTTGATCCACATCCGGGAGTAGGATAAATGAAAGACAGCCTTCAGCACAATGTTTGGTCACTACGAGTATTTGGAAATGACTTTTGAATTAGCCAATGCTCTGTCGGTGTTCCAGGCATTCATCAACGAGGTGTTCCGGGACATGCTTGAACGCCAGGTGGTCGTGTATATCGATATTGCTAACGTCCAAGTAGTCCTGGAACATCTCCGGGCCAACCACTTGCACGTCGAAGCGGAGATGTGCCAATTCCATCAGGGGGATTTTTCCTTCTTGGGTTAACAGTTCGGCTCGACTCATGATGGATGAGAAGAAGGTGGATGCTGTCAGGTCATGGCCAGTACCAACCACCATAAAGGGGTTTCAACGTTTTTAGGGATTTGCCAACTTCTACCGCCGGTTCATTAAGAACTTTAGCTCGATCGCCTCTCCTCTCACTTCTCTCCTCATGGGTGGTCCATGGAAGTTGGGTTGGAATATTGTAGCTGACAAAGCCTTACGCCTACTGAAGGGATGTTTCACCTCCGCCCCGTTGCTCAACCATCCAGATCCTACGCTGCCCTTCGTGGTGGAGGTGGATGATTCAGAAGTAGGTGTGGGGGCTGTCCTGTCCCTACGTCAAGGTTATCCACAGAAATTGTATCCATGTGCATACTACTCTAAAAAGCTCTCCTGCAGAGAGGAACTATGATGTTGGAGATCAGGAGCTCCGGGCGGTCAAGTTGGCATTAGAGGAGTGGATACAATGGCTGGAGGGCACCCAGGACCCATTTCTCATCCTCACTGACCATCGGAACCTGGAGTACATACGGACAGCGAGGCGACTGAACCCATACCAAACCAGGTGGGGCCTTTTCTTCACCAGATTCGATTTCATGCTGATATATTATCCAGGTTAAAAAGACATAAAAGTCAATGCCCTTTCCCGTCTCTACGGTTCAGGAGAGGTTCCTGTCTTGAGTGCACCCATAATTCCGCCCTCTCAAGTCATAGCCACCGTGCTCTGGGACGTGGATGTGGACATTCGCCAGGCCCTGGAGAGGGAACCCGCACCTGCTACCTGCCCTCCTGAGCGCAACTAAGTTCCCACGGGATAAGGAATCGGCTGTTGACCTGGGCGCACACAGCTGTCATCGCTGGACATCCAGGTATCACCCACACCATTCAGTACATCTCTGGAAAATATTGGGGGCCCACCTTGGCGCAGGACGTCACTTGTTATGTCAACTCCTGTTCCATATGTGCCCAATCCAAATCCCCCCGGAACGCTCCAGCAGGGAAACTGCTTCTCCTTCCCATGCCTCAGCGTCCCTGGTCTCATCTGTCCATTGATTTTGTCACTGATCTCCCCTCTTCTGATGGTTTTACCACCATTTTTGTGATAGTGGAAAGATTCTCTAAATCATGCCATTTCATCCCTTTCCCTGGTCATCCCAACTGCTATCCAAGTCACTGAGGCACTGTTCTATTAGGTCTTCTGGCACTATAGCCTTCCGGAGAATATCATCTCCGATCATGGCCCCCAATTCACATCACCTATATTGAAGGCCTTCATGGAAAATCTGGGGGTTACAGTCAGCCTTACTTCCGGGTACCGGACTCAGTCTAACGTTCAGGTGTGGAGGATGAACCAGGAGCTGGGGAGGTTCCTGAGGAGCCACTGCCAGGACCGTCAGGGGGAGTGGGCCCGATTCCTTCCCTGGGCTGTTTATGCAGAGAATTCATTGCGACACTCCTCCACCGGGCTGACTCCCTTCCAGTGTGTTCTGGGTTATAAGCCATCCCTGGATCAGGGGACTCCGAGCCAGACCACTGCGGTGGACGAGTGGTTCAGGTGCGTAGAAGAGTTATAGAAGGATGCCCATGTGAGACTCCAGCGTGCCATCCGCTGCCAGAAAGAGCAGGCGTAAAGCCACTGCAGTAAGGCTCCGGTGTTCCACCCTGGTGATCGAGCCTGGCTCGCCACCAGGAACCTTCCGCTGCGCCTGCCCTGTATGAAGCTGAGTCCCCGGTTTGTGGGGCCGTTCAAGGTCCTCCGGGGGCTCAACGAGGTTACAGATTACAACTCCCCACTAACTACCGGATCTCACCATCTTTTCATGTTTCCCTCCTCAGGCTGGTGGTTCCTGGTCCGGTGAACGACATTCTAGATCCCAACATCATCCGAGATTTCCATCTTCGTAGTCCAGACCGTCCGCTCCTTGCCCTTCTGGGCCATCCTCGGGGGGGGGGGGGGGGGGGTACTACTACGTCTTCTCCCGCTCTCCTGCTCAAGCGCTCCCCGCAACCCATCTTTACGCACACCTGGCAACCATCATTACGCACACCTGCACCCTATCATCAGTCACTGCTGGACTTCATTACTAACTTCATTACTTACCATTTATCTAGCACTCTGTTCTGTCAGTCATCAGGTAGTATTGTTTGTGTTTTCATCCCAGACACTTCTCTTGTTTTGTATCGTTCCATGTTTGTTATCATTAAACTCACTAACTGCAACTGCTTCCTGACTGCCTGTGTCTACGTTACATGTGTCGAAAAAACATCAAGGTTTTCTAGAATCCTTTAGTTACTCAACTTTCCAACCAGCACATCATGGTCAGAACACATAGATAATGTTGTTATTAAGATGGGTAAGGGAATTACTGTTACAAGAAAGTGTTCCGAGTATGTAACATCTAGTACACTCTGAATCAGATGATTCAATCCCTGGTCTTATCACACTTGGAGTACTTTCTGGTTATATGGTCAATCCCTGGTCTTATCACACTTAGAGTACTTTCTGGTTATATGGTCAATCCCTGGTCTTATCACACTTAGAGTACAGTCCAGTTATATGGTCATCTGCAGCAAAGAAAGATAGAAAAAAGCTCCAAATGGCTCAGAACTGGGCTGCCAGATTAGCTCTTCATTGCTCTAACCGTATTAATATTATCCAAATGCATCAGAATCTCTCATGGCTTCACGTTAACAACAAATTACAATCCAGTCTTCTGATTTTCTTTAGGAATGTTATATTCTTCAAAAAACCACAGTATTTTTCAGTCCAGTTAGTACATACTAGCAACACGCATAACCACCAAACCAGACTGGCAAATTCAGGGCAGCTAAGACAACCAAAGCCAAGGACAAATTGCCTTAAATCTACAGTTTTATATAGAGCCATAGCTGAATGGAACTCTTTACCAATCCATATTTCTCAGGCAAAACTTAAATCCACCTTCAAGAAAAAAATAAAAGAATGTCTAATGCGAAAGACCATATGACTGGACAGCAAATAGAAAGCATCAACTGAATGTTAAATGTGTTTCCTGTCAGGTATTTTAATGATCTGTCTCATATTCTTCTACTTGTTGAATGTTTGTGAAGTCTTGATTGTGGTTGTAGGTAATGTCGTCTTAATTGGTGTTGGATCCCAGGAAGATTAGCATTACGGCGTTAGCTAATGGGGATCCTAATAAAAGTGACAAAATTACAAAATTACAACCAGCACAGAGCTTTCCTCGTACTCTTGAGGGAGACTATAGTCAACGGTGACAGCAGTGGACACAGGCAGAACATCACTAGCGGTTTTCACTGGTTTCGCGGCCGATCGTTGCGGGTGAAGTATGGTTTCAACATGTTGACATGGTTTTTCCCCTGCGCTTCTGTGTGGCGATTATTTTTTCCCACTATGGGGTAAGGGCCTGAAAAGAGAGCTTGAAACGGTGACCCCTGAACGGGCAGGACTTGGTCACCCACATTGAATGTCCGGGTTCGCGCCTTCCAATTATACCAAACTTTCATGTTCGTTTGATTGCAATCTGCAATAAGATGCGGTGCAATCTGTATCGAAAACCGTTAGCGTGCTCCAACAGATTTGTTTGGTTTTTAAGGTGTCGCCCTGTAACAACCTCTCTCTCAGCAAACTCAAAGGACATCTGAAATGATGCCCAAACACAAGTTAATTTGTACTTAAAATGAGATTCCTGAACAACCTTCTGCACAGCAAACAGCACAAGAGGGACCCCTTCATACTAGTCAACTCAAAGCAGTAAGCTCTCAACATAGACTTCAAAGTCTGATGAAATCTCCCAAGAGCACCTTGAAACTCTGGGTGGTTGGCACTAGAGGGGAAATGGGTTACACCCAACTGTTGTAGCACTTGTAAGAAGACCTTTGACATGCAATTCGGGCCTTAACAATACTGGGAGCTGTGATTTTCCTGGAATGGCCTCAGGGAAACAAGTGGCAGCACACATGATGTTTAAGATAAACTAGTTACCACTTTTGGCTTTGGGCAAAGGACCAACACAGTCCACCAGAATCATGCTGCAAGGTTAATCAAAAGCAGGAATAGGCTGAAAAGGTGCAACTGGTGGAGCTTGGTTCAGTTTATCTGTCTGTTGGCAAACGGCAGAGGATTTACAGTAAGCCACAACATCTTGTTTCAGAACAGTCAAGAAGAAGTTATGCAAGATCCGGTCATAAGTCTTGTTGACCCCAAGATGGCCTACCATACTACCATCGTGACCCAACCTCAGTATCTCTTGTCGAAGCATAACTGGAACAACAATTTGAGATACACTGGACCAATCGTCTTGCCCAAATGTGGAAAAAGTAACCCACAAAAACTTTATCAATCTACAACAATTTGTGTTTCTCATCATGTGTCACAACTTCCGCCGAAGTCAGCTCCTCTCCTTGTTCGGGCGGCGTTCGGCGATCGACGTCACCGGCTTTCTAGCCATCACCACTCCATTTTTCAATTATCCATTTGTCTTGTCTTGTTTCCATACACACCTGGTTTTCATTTCCCCAATCAATCTACTTGTATTTAACCCTCTGTTTCCCATCATGTTTTGTGTGTAATTGTTTCATGTTATGTGGTGTTAGTTTATGCGCTTTACTTTTATGTTCTGTTTTTTGAGCACGTTTGTTTTATGTAGTGCTCTCGTTTTTGGAACTATAATAAAAGTGTGCCTGTTCATTATACTCTGCTCTCCTGCACTTGACTTCGCCTCCAATACACCATTGACATCATGAACTACTATTTTAGCGAATTAGCAGCTTTGCAACTACTTACTACATTTGATCAACTTTGCAACTACTTAGCATGTTAGCTAACCTCCCTTAACCCTAACCCTAACCTTAACCTAACTCCTAACCCCTTGCCTAACTAACTTTAGTAACCTAGGTAATGTTAGCAACAACAAATTGGAATTCGCAACATATCATACATTTTGCAAATTCATAACATATTGTACGAATTGCAATTCGTCACATATCATATGAATTGTAATTCGCAACATATCATACGAAATGGATGATGGACATCCACAAATTAATCCATACAATACGAGTGTCCTGGATTTACATTACTATACGATATCTACCCTTGAGTCCAGGTTGCCCCCATAGGTGCAGATTACTGCCTTGAGTGAGTTACAATGGATTTATGCTCCAAATAACAAAATGCTAATTGGCTAGGAGACATTCCAGAACTAGAGCTACATAAGAAGAACACCCCACAGTAGCTGCCACACAGAGGGGGTGTCCTTGCTATATTTGCTCATTAATTTGCCATTGCCTCTACCCTCTGGTCGAGCCAACATGAAAGTTGCTGTAAAACCTACTCGCTAACAGTCCCATTAATCTATTAGGAGGATCTGGACTCCTCCAGCTAACGCCTCCTCACATCCTCCCAGTCAGTAGCATGCTAGCCCTGTCCCCATTCATATGGATGACTCATGCCATTCTATTATAGTTTAGACCCCGGGGTTCTTCCCATAACAGTCCCTTTAACCTGGACCTAGCCAGCTTTACTCTTTAAGGTCAAAACCTGCACTTCAAAGAGGCCTATATCATAACCTATACCATTAAAAACCAGCAAAATACTGCAATACAGTAGCAAACACATACTGTATACACTCAAAACCTTGTGTTCATTTAACCTGGAGCTAGCAGCTACTGTCTTCAAGGTCTTTGTTTACGCCCATTCATCATCATTCACACACTCTTAAGCCTTAGCCTCACCACACCCACACATGTAAACGTATGTGAGTCAGCATAGAATTGTCCTCCAGAAAGTACTCTCTCTACTTAAACTTTCTCCCAGTGAGCTTTGTCAATATCAACAGCAAAATTCAGGGCAACGATATTTTTGAGTGCCGTAGCAACAGTTTTGCAGTTGTCCATAGCTATACTATTCTGTGTCTTTCCAAAAGTCTGCGGTAGGAAATATGGTCTATATACTGACCAGGGAAGCTCCATTCCCTTATAGACAGACGCCTGTGACATGACAGACCAATCAGGACTCATCTATTGGCATGTCCAACCACACCATTATCTCAGCCAATCATGGCAAGCCAGGAAGGATCCTGTCTTCTCCCTGTATAGCTCAGTGCTTTCTCCTTGGCTAAACTAGGCTCATCATTTTACATTTTATTTATATTTCCAGATCCCATACGTTTGTAATTAAGGTACATGAAAGTTCACATGTTCAAGAAGGCATTTCAAACTAAAATGAAAACATTTCAAAATAACATGAAAACTAGCATCAAAAGCTTCAAATCCTGTAATACTCACAGCCTTGTGTGAATACTGTGGCCTTCACTATCAACAGAGTCCCCTGAGTTTATTAGCTGTATTTGCAAATCGTTACCCGTATTTATAATTCAAGCCATCCCCAAATGGCACTCTCCTCATATTTAATTATTTCTGATTCCCATTGGTCAGGGTGAAATCTCCCCCACTACAGCGCAGAGATTTATATAAAAGGTTACCGGAACACACTTCCTATTAACGTCTTATTAATGTTTCAATTAGCATTTGCCGAAATGGTGAGAGGGGGAATCAGAGAACAATTAAAATGATGTATTTCTGACACAGACATCCATTGAAGAGGGGGTCCACCACCATCAACGGCCGAACATTCCTCCAATACAAAACAGTTTGTTGCCTGTTCCTCCTCTTCCCCTCCTCCTGCAATCACAGCCACCGATCTCCATTCGTACACCAACCTCATTCTTTCAAAAGGCACTGCAGCTGCTTCTCCTGCAGAGGGACAGGCCTCATTGTGGCCCACTATTGCTATTCACTGTAACCTCTGGGACCATGGGAGCAGTTCGGGAGCCCTCACAACACTTTCACAGGGGGATTATTTCGGCATCTAACAAACTGTCTGCCTACAGAGTCCAGCACCATGAAATAGCAAAGGCTTGAGTTGTCACTAAAGCAACATCAGATCTCAGTTCAGACACATCGAACACCTTCAGAGAAGTCAGAGGAAAGAGAACAATTATAATTTGGAGTTCCTACAGAATTAGGGATCATGAATACAGTATATAGACTTTTGTTAGGAAAGAATGGATGTAGACCGCATGTTTGTCTTAAACTCTGAACAATGGGGGCATTTAGTCCATTGAAATGCATCAGCTATTCAAGCTGGCTTGAAGGCCGAAAGCTGTGGCCAGTCAACAATGGCACCATTAATTGTTTTAGGGAGGTCTGTCTGGTGTCTGGGCCATAAATATCCAAGGCCTAATTTGCTTTCTTCTCGACTTAATTGCCAAATGCATTCAGTCTAGGGCAGGTATTCCCAAACTGGGGTACGCAATGCCGCCGGGGGTCCTCTAAATACAAATATGATTCACATTTAAAAAAACAAAAAAACATGTAATAATTATTAATATATAACATATATATATATATATGTAATATATAATAATATATATAACATATAATAATTATTCAAACAGTCCATTTATATTTTCCAACTGGGCTATACATTTGGGTGATTTTTTTTTCTCACCTGAGTAGCCTCGTTTTACTGCCAAAAATAAAATTATACCATCTAGTGTTCAGCGAAATAACAACACAATGTCAAATACAGGTAACCTAGTCAAATAATTAACATCCAATCACATTAACCGTTAGTCTCTCGTGGGAATTCCACTAACGGTCCGTAGCCAAACGTAGCTGCTGCCCATTCTGTTTCCTCGAAAATTGATAAATGGTTTAAAAAAGTAAGGCCCGCATTCATAGAGACACATACCAGCTCTACTCGTAGTACTGCTACTACCAGCAGTACTACACCTGCACCTGTCGACGACACAAGTTGTTCTGCTTCCACGAGCACATCCAATGCTAGCATCAGTAATTCTACATTTGTTGTTAGCCCAGCTAGCATGGACACTGACAGTTGTGAATTTGATGCAGCCGAAGAGCTACTGCCCACTTACCCGGGAAAGCACCGAACAACAGACAGGAACGTTTGACCATCGAAGAGGCACAAATATAATGAGGACTACATTGATTTGGGGTTCACTCATATTGGGAGTAGTGCCTTTCCTCAGCCACAGTGTGTTATATGTGCAAAAGTACCACCTCACAACTCAATGAAACCTTCACTCTTGCGCAGACATTTAGAAACAAAACATGCCACTTTAACCTGTTCTGGCTGCACGCTGAATATTGAAAAAACTGGAAAATGTGTGCACATTTTCAAACGGCCTCCTAAGAAACTTTTTATTTTCCAATATGCATATATTTACTACTGTTGGATAGATAACAGTCTGTAGTTTCTAAAAAGGTTTGAATTGTTTCTCTAAGTCGAACAGAAATATTTTTACAGCCATTTTCCCAGCCGAATTGAGTTTCCCAAAATGCGATGTGTCTCTTTAAGACCTTCTCTATAAAAGGCCATTTGACTTGGGACCATAGGGACACGTCAGAGGCGTACCTCAGACTGTAATGCGGAAGTGAGAATTGAAAGGGGTCGAATATCTCGTCCCTGGACTGAATAACAGAACTTCTTGTGAGACATGCGCAGTTAAAATAAAAATCCGGGCGCGAAGGATAATTTGATCTCGGCTTCTGGAACAAGGTAGATAACTTTGAATATGATGCCTGACTACGATATTATTTGCTACATGTCACAAAATCATCCTAAAGGTTGTTTTTTCAATATACTTTAATTATATTATTGCAATTTATTCTGGACTTTAGATGTGAAACGACGGAAGAATTTTTTGAAGAAACGCTTTCTGGCGCAGCAATGCTACCGTGCTAGCTAACCAAAGAGGGGAATCCTTCGTTCTGGAACCCAACTAAAGACTCTACTGGACATTGGACCCCGTTACAACATTCTGATGGAGTACCAAGAAAGATAAGACCCAATTTGGGATGCTTTTTCATATATATGTCGAACTGTTGAATGCTAACGCTGCTAACTATGCTAGGCTAGCGCTTGACTAGAATCAATGCTGCCTTATGCTAGCTTATGATGTTAGCTAATATAACGATATATTGTGTTTTCGCTGTAAAACACTTCAAAAATCGGAAATGTTGTCTGTATTCACAAGATATCTGTCTTTCATTAGTTATCCACCATATGTTTTTCTGAAATGTTTTATGAGGTGTAATTAGTAGCCGACGTTGGTGTATGTATTTTCTCTGGCTACTCCCGGCTGGATTCAGACTCTAGCTATGTGTTAGCATTTTTGGGTAGCATCAATGTAAAACAGATTTATAGCTAAAATATGCACTTTTTATGAACAAAACATAGATTTATTGTGTAACATGTTATATGACTGTCATCTGAGGTCGTTTTTTCTGGGCTCTTTAGGTTGGTTTTAGTTTATTTCGGTTGGTTGTGCATGCTACTTCAATCATAATTCATACTTCATAATCATAATTCATACGTGTCTGTCCACTTTTGTATTTGGTGGTGAGCTAACATAAATATATGTGGTGTTTTCTCTGTAAAACATTTAAAAAATCGGACATGTTGGCTGGATTGACAAGATGTTTATCTTTCAAATGCTGTATTGGACTTGTTAATGTGTAAAAGTTAAATATTTTTAAAAAATAGATTTTGAATTTCGCGCTCTGCAGCTGTTGTCATTTTCGGTCCGAGGTCGGGCTTGCACCCCAAACAGGTTAAAAAATAAGCCACTGGAGTTTTTGGAGCAAGAAATAAGACGACTTTCGAGTAGTAAGACATTGTCGTGTCTTTGGCTATGCCGGATTAAGTGATATGACATGCTATGCTATAAAATCGTTTCTCTGTAATTAATTTTACCTGATTGAGCTAATCATGTAAATGTAATTAACTAGAAAGTCGGTGCACTACGAAATAATATTTATAGAGCAGTTTTCTTTTGAATAAACTCTTAAAGACCTAGTAATATTTTACATCAATAGCAGTCAATATTAATCATCACCTTATTTCAGTCTCATCTGAAAGTTGTAAATTCTTGGTTATCTTCACAAACCTTGGCTAACAAGTTGAATCAGCAATACAGAATTGGGTTTAATTATTTATTTACTAAATACCTAACTAATCACACAGAATTACATCTACACAGAATGAATCATACCTTGATTACAAATTATGTCATAAAGGAAAACGTCCCTAGCGGACGGAACAAATATGACAGCTGGTTACACAAAGAATGGGGGTTGGGTTTGAGTGAAAGAGCGGGAAGACTGAAAAACAAAGGGAGAAGCGATGTCTCTATCGGGCCGTAGGCTGCTACTCTATCGTAAATACAGAATCTTATGCATTCTAAATTACCGCCCATTTGGAAAAGGAAAATGCCATAAATATTTACTCTGAGCTGCGCTTCAATAGGTTGGTGGTAGATGGAAGGCTGTGTTGCCCAACCGAGTCCTTTGTCCTTTGAAGAGTGTCTCTGGTGGTGAACGGGAACAGGGTCGTCGTTGTGTGGTAGACGGGATACTCTGTCCGTCCTTTCCTAGCCCACGTTTACAGCGGCCTCTGCTAACTCAACGGCTAGGAGGTATCACTTCTGTAGCGAATAAGAGTTCTAAGTTCATACCATTTGCAACCAAAGCTCACCCTGAGGTTTGCTTCATTCTGTAGTTATTATCTGAATCCTTCTGCCATCGGATCATCATCCTAATGTACCCTGAACAGATGGTTACATTTTCGTCAAGGGCTTATATAGTGGAGGGAGAAGAGGGAGAAGTGTGTTTCATAGTTTATAACCGATGTCTCTTCACAGGGGCGGGCCACTGATTGAGCAGAGCCCTAACCTTATGAAAACCCAAATCTCATTTGGAAGCTAAAATTACATTTAATCTTTTCACCAATAATTGTATATTTAAACATTTGAATTGTACAGCAATTCCATGTGAATCTGATAACTCTAATGTGTAGACTTTCCCAGATACAGTTTTGGTCGTCCTGTCATCAGTCATAATGTCTCAGATGACAACCGAACTGACATCATATTCATTAAGAACCAACGCATATTTTCAACTGGTTCTATTACCGAAATATGGTTCCTTTCCCTCCACTTGTTTGATGTTCCCAGACTCTCTATGTATAACAAAGGCTATTCAAGAGAGAGAGGGAAGGGAGAAAGGTATTTATGGCGGGGGTCATAAACCTTACCCACAGGCCAACGTCATGAAAACATGTATAAAAGCAACAGATACCATTAATAAGAAGGGTCTAGAAGCGTCTTATATGGTGAGCTACCGAGTGGCTAGGACAGGCAAGCCTCATACTTTTGTGGAGGACTTAATTCTATCTGCTGCCGGAAGTTGACTGTGCCTTTAAACAGCTTGGAAAATTCCAGAAAATGATGTCATGGCTTTGGAAGCTTCTGATTGACATCATTTGAGTCAATTGGAGGTGTACCTGTGGATGTATTTCAAGGCCTACCTTCAAACTCAGTGCCTTTTTGCTTGACATCATGGGAAAATCAAAAGAAATCAGTCAAGACCTCAGAAAATGGTTCATCCACAATTTCTAAACACCGGAAAGTACCATGGTCATCTGTACAAACAATAGTACGCAAGTATAAACACCATGGGACCACGCAGCCGTCATACCGCTCAGGAAAGAGACGCGTTCTGTCTCCTAGAGATCAAATCAAATTTTATTTGTCACGTGCGCCGAATACAACAGGTGTAGGTGTAAGGAGTGCGTATCTGGTGGCAGGGAAGTCAGACGCAGGAGAGTAGAACTTGATAATAGCCGGAGCAGTTTAATAGTAAAACCAACAGCATAAGAAATACAAAGTATGGGCACAATAACCCGACGCGCACCAGTCAAACAAAATGTGCACAAGCACTTACAATAAACAATACCACACAAAGACATGGTGGGAACAGAGGGTTAAATACACAACACATAATGAGGGAAATGAGAACCAGGTGTGTGGGAAAACGAGACAAAACAATCGGAAAATGAAAAATGGATCGGCGATGGCTAGAAGACCGGCGACGTCGACCGCCGAACACCGCCAGAACAAGGAGAGGCATCGACATGTCCAGAGGGGGCGGAGGAACCTCCCGCACTTCAGACTCCTGGAGCGGGCCAGCCACCACCAGCCTGAGGAGAGACACATGGAACGAGGGGTTATTGCGGTAATCGGGGGGAAGCTGTAACCTGTAACAAACCTCATTCACTCTCTCCAGGACTTTAAATGGCCCCACAAACCGCGGACCCTGCTTCCGACAGGGCAGGCGGAGGGGCAGGTTTCAGGTCGAGAGCCAGTCCCGGGCCACCGGTGCGAACACCGGGGCCTCACTGCGGTGACGGTCTGCGCCAACTTTCTGGCGCAGCACGGCGCGCTGAAAGTGAACATGGCCGGCGTTCAATGTTTTCATCCGGGCGCCGGTACCAGTCGTCCACCACAGGAGCCTCCGTCTGACTCTGATGCCAAGGAGACAGAACCGGCTGATACCCCAATACACACAGGAAGGGGGAGAGGTTAGTGGAGGAGTGGCGGAGCGAATTCTGGGACATCTCTGCCCAGGGCACGAACGCTGCCCACTCCCCCGGCCGATCGTGGCAACAGGACCTCAGAAACCTACCCACATCCTGGTTAACTCTCTCCACCTGCCCGTTTCTCTCGGGGTGAAAACCTGAGGTAAGGCTGAACGAGACCCCCAGACATTCCATGAACGTGAACCTCAAAGTGAACTGGGGACCCCGATCAGACACTATATCCTCAGGCACCCCGTAGTGCCGGAAGACGTGCGTAAACAAGGCCTCTGCAGTCTGTAGGGCCGTAGGGAGACCGGGCAGAGGAAGGAGATGGCAAGACTTAGAGAAACGATCCACAACAACCAGGATCGTAGTGTTTCCCTGTGATGGGGGAAGATCAGTCAGGAAATCAATCGACAGGTGCGACCATGGCCATTGTGTAACGGGTAAGGGGTGTAGCTTACTCTGGGCAGGTGCCTAGGAGCCTTACACTGGGCTCACACTGAGCAGGAAGAAACATAAACCCTCACGTCCTTAGCCAAAGTGGGCCACCAATACTTCCCAGTCAGACAGCGCACCGTCCGACCAATGCCTGGATGACCCGAGGAGGGTGACGTGTGGGCCCAATAGATCAACCGGTCATGGACAGCAGATGGAACATACAGACGCCCAGCGGGACACTGGAGTGGAGCGGGCTCTGCACGCAACGCCTGCTCAATGTCTGCGTCCAGCTCCCACACTACCGGCGCCACCAGGCAGGAGGCCGGGAGTATGGGGGTGGGATCCATGGGCCACTCCTCTGTGTCATACAGCCGGGACAGTGCGTCTGCCTTCACGTTCTGGGAACCTGGTCTGTAAGAAAGGGTGAACACAAAACGGTTGAAAAACATGGCCCACCTTGCCTGGCGAGGGTTCAGTCTCCTCGCTGCCCGGATGCACTCCAGATTGCGGTGGTCAGTCCAGATGAGAAAAGGGTATTTAGCCCCCTCAAGCCAATGTCTCCACGCCTTCAGAGCCTTGACAACAGCCATCAGCTCCCTGTCCCCCACGTCATAGTTTCACTCCACCGGGCTGAGCTTCCTCGAGAAGAAGGCACAGTTTTTTACTCCATCAGTAGCTATCACAAATTCGACCAAATAAAGATATAAATAGCCACTAACCAAGAAACAACTTCATCAGATGACAGTCTGATAACATATTTATTGTATAGCATATGTTTTGTAGAAAATTTTGCATATTTCAGGTATAAATCATAGTTTACATTGCAGCTACAAACAGAAATTGCACCGAAAGCAGCCATAATAATTACAGGCACCAACGTCAAATACCTAATTACTCATCATAAAACATTTCTGAAAAATACATAGTGTACAGCAAATGAAAGACAGGCATCTTGTGATTCCAGCCAATATTTCCGATTTATTAAGTGTTTTACAGCGGGAAAAAAAATGTAGCGTTATATTAGCTTAGCACAATAGCCAGAAACACTTGGGCGCCGACGACTACGACAGATATATGAAATAGAATCATAAAATGTTTCTTACTTTTGCTGATCTTCCATCAGAATGTTGGACAAGGTGTCCTTTGTCCAGAACAGTCGTTGTTTGGATTTAGAACGGCAACTTTCCCTCTTCATTTAGCAAGCGCGCTAGCCTAGTGGCACAAAGCTCTCCATGTCAACAAACGGAAGAGAATGGAACACGGCAAAACTCCCGAAAAAATTTCAATAATCTGATGAAACTATATTGAAAAAACATACTTTACGATGATATGGTGACATGTATCAAATAAAATCAAAGCCGGAGATAATAGTCGCCTATAACGGCAGCTAAACAAAAGGCAATCCCACTGTCCACCTCGCGCTCTTCAGAGTACCGAAAATGGGGGACACGTCATTCCAAGATGATGTGTTCCATCTCAGACCAAGATAATCACCTCATTTCTTCTCTCACAGCCTCTTGACACCCAGGGGAAGGTGTATGACGTGCATGTATACTAATAGGTCTCGTGCCCATTTATAGGCAGGAAGAAGAACAGAGCATCCATTTCAGACTTTCCACTTCGTGGTCAGGAAATGTGCTGCAGAATGAGTTCTGTTTCACTCAGAGAAATAATTCAAACGGTTTTAGAAACTAGATAGTGTTTTCTATCCAATAGTAATAATAATATGCATATTGTACGAGCAAGAATTGAGTACGAGGCCGTTTGAAATGGGCACCTTTTATCTGGCTACTCAATACTGCCCCTTGCAGCCCAAACAGGTTAAGGGGAAACATTTAAATGTCTTGGAATGGCCTAGTCAAAGCCCATACCTCAATCTGTGGTATAACTTAAAGATTGCTGTACACCAGCAGAACCCATCCAACTTGAAGGAGCTGGAGAGGTTTTACCTTGAAGAATGGGCAAAAATCCCAGTGGCTAGATGTGCCAAGCTTATAGAGACATACCCCAAGAGATTTGCAGCTGTAATTGCTGCAAAAGGTGGCTCTACAAAGTATTGACTTTGGGGGGGTGAATAGTTAGGCACCCTCAAGTTTTCTGTTTTTCTGTCTTATTTCTTGTCTGTTTCACAATAAAAAATATTTTGCATCTTCAAAGTGGTAGACATGTTGTGTAAATCAAATGATACAACCCCCCAAAAATCTATTTTAATTCCTGGTTGTAAGGCAACAAAATAGGAAAAATGCCAAGGGGGGTGAATACTTTCGCAAGCCACTGTAAGTATGTGTATATATATTATTTTACTGCTCTAGGGATGTAATTATTGTTTGGATAACCTTTTTTCACTATTATGTATTGATTTACTTTTTATTTTTTCACTCTTTATGTGATGCGCAATGCAGAGAACACCGGAAGAAGAATTATTATCTAATTACCAAGGTGAAATATTGTTATGTTTGTTTATGTGTCAATTAATCCCATAAGGGATGAGTTGCCAACTGACGATTTGACGCAAACTTTTTTTCCATTTATTCATTCATTCGTTCATTCACTACTTGAGTAAAAGTCTAAAAGTGTTCGTTTTTAAATATACTTATGTATCAAAAGTAAATGTAATTTCTAAAATATACTTAAGTATCATTTGATATTCCTTATATTAAGCAAACCAGATGGCACCATTTTCTTGTTTTTTTAATTTATGGAAAGCCAGACATCTTTACAAATGAAGCATTTGTGATTAGTGAGTCCACCAGATTAGAGGCAGTAGGGATGACCAAGGATGTTCTCTTGATGTGAATTTGACAATTTTCCTGTCCTGCTAAGCATTCAAAATGTAACAAGTACTTTCAGGTGTCAGGGAAAATGTGTGTAGTAAAAAGTATGTTATTTTATTTTGCATGAAAAAAATGTAAAAGTTGTCAAAAATATAAATAGTAAAGTAAAGTACAGATACTCCGCAAAACGACTTAAGTAGTACTTTAAAGTATTTTTACTTAAGTACTTTACACTACTGCTACTAGGCAGCATCCTGAGGCGGCTATTGAATGTGATCAGCCTGCAAGGAATAGAGCCCACCCAGTCTTGATTATTTATATAATACACTGACTGCTAATCTGCCTGCAAGGAGCTTTACCTATGCAACAGTCTAGGATAAGTAAAATCCTCTGATCAAACTCTGAGGCTGAAATTGAATCTGATTAGCCTGTCAGGAATGGAGCTCACCCACTCGTTAAATGTAAATATTATCCATAAGACATGTGTCCCTTGCAATTATACACATATCAGTTATGCAAGTTAACAACCAGCATTGTGGTGGCGGGTAGCCTAGTGGTTAGAGCGTTGGGCTTGTAACCATAAATGGTTGCAAGATCAAATCCCTGTGCTGACAAGGTAAACATCTGTCGTTCTTCCCCTGAACAAGGCAGTTAACCCACTGTTCCTAGGCCGTCATTGAAAATAAGAATTTATTCTTAACTGACTTGCCTAGTTAAATAAAGGTCAAATAAAAAAAAGATCAAATATAGAGCCAGCTAGCTAGCTAACACTAGCCATGTTACGGCGCCTTCAGAACGTATTCACACCACATGACTTTTTCCAAATGTTGTTGTGTTACAGCCTGAATTTAAAATGGCTGGCCTACACCCAATGTCCATAATGTCAAAGTAGAATGATGTTTTTCATATTTTTTTTGACAAATTAATAAAAAATTAAAAGCTGAAATGTCTTGAATCAATAAGTTTTCAACCACTTTGTTTTGGCAAGCCTAAATAAGTTCAAGATAAAAATAACTTGCATGGAATAACAGTTTTGAACATGATTTTTGAATGACTACCTCATCTCTGTATGATTTTTGAATGACTACCTCATCACTGTACCCCACACATACAATTATCTGTAAGGTCCATCAGTTGAGCAGTGAATTTCAAACACAGATTCAACCACAAAGACCAGGGAGGTTTTCCAATGCCTCACAAAGATAGGCAGCTATTGGTATATAATAATACATTTTAAAAAGCATACATTGAATATCCCTTTGATTATGGTGAAGTTATTAATTGCACTTTGGATGGTGTATCAATACACAAAGTCACTACAAAGATACAGGTGTCCTTCTTAACTCAGTTGACAGAGAGGGAGGAAACTGCTCAGGGATTTCACTATGAGGCCAATGGTAACTTTAAGTTTAATGGCTGAGATAGGAGAAACCTGAGGGTGGATCAACATTATTGTAGTTAATCCACAATACTAACCTAATTGACAGAGTGAAAAGAAGGAAGCCTGTACAGAATAAAAAAACATTCCAAAACATGCATCCTGTTCACAACAAGGCACTAAAGTAATACTTGTGTGGCAAAGCAATTAACTTTTTGTCCTAAATAAAAAGTGTTGTATTTGGGGCAAATCCAATATAACACATTAATGAGTACCGCTCTCCATATTTTCACACACCGTGGTGGCTGCATTATGTTATGGGTATGCTTGTAATCATTATGGATCATTAGGGAGTTTTTCAGGTTGAAAATGAAACGGAATGGAGCTAAGCACAGGCAAAATCCTATAAGAAAACCTGGTTCAGTCTGCTTTCTACCAGACACTGGGTGGAATTCACCTTTCAGCAGGAGAATAACCTAAAACAAAAGGCCAAATCTACACTGGAGAGGCTTACCAAGAAGACAGTGAATGTTCCTGAGTGGCCAAGTTATAGTTTTAACTTAAATCTACTTGAAAATCTATGGCAGGACCTGAAAATGATTTCTAGCAATGATCAACAACAAATTTGACAGAGCTTGAAGAATTAAAAAAATAATAATGGTAAATGTTGCACAATCCAGGTGTGGAAAGCTCTTACAGACTTACCCAGAAAGACAGAGCTGTAATCCACAAAGTATTGACTCAGGTGTGTGAATGCTTATGTAGATTAGATATTTTTGTATTTAATTTTCAATACATTACAATTATTTATTTTTTTGATTACTTTGTCATTATGGAGTATTGTGTGTAGAGGGGTGACCAGATTTAGGCTGTAACACAACAAAATATGGAAACAATCAAGGGGTATGTGTACTTAGTCTATCCCTTAGTGTAGCAATCAATAAAATGTATGCGCTGATCCAAGTGGGCTCTGAGGAAGGGGTGTCAGGAGGATTGTTGGGGGTAGAGGAAGAAGGGAGGAGGGTGCCAGGAGGAAGGGGTGGGAGGTCAGGACCTAAGGACCTTAGATTGAGGTTGGAAAGGTACATGGAGGAAGAGGTGGGGGGTGTCAGGCAGATAATGGTCTTGGTCTGAAGATCCACACCTTTAGGAGAAACCATTATCCTCACGGCAGGAGAGTAATCGGATCGACCCAGCGCCGGGGCCCTGCCGCCCTGCATGCAGCCCACACACAGCCCATCTGCATGGGGCTCAGAGTAGGCCCTGGATGGGGCTTGGATGAGGACTGTGGAGCTGTGAAGCAGCACACAGGAGTAGTGGATAAAGCATCTCCCACAACGTGTTATAAGGTCACAGTCATTTGGAGGTGATGAGCCCCAAGAATACCACATTATCTGACAAGAGACACTGATTTCACTCAAGAATAAGACTGGGAATCAGTCAGAGCCTATGAGACACTTTTTTTATCATGAGGTTACTATGCCTTTCTGACACTAAAAGGTTAAGATTTGAACACATCATTTTGGAGATTAGCAATGTCAAAGAAAAGGGGTGTGGATTTTGCTTGTCATGCAGCAAAGAGGTCAAAATCAAATCAAATGTTATTTGTCACCTGCGCCGAATACAACAGTAAAATGCTTACTTACAAGCCCTTAACCAACAATGCAGTTTTAAGAAAATACATGAAAAAAACAAGAGATAAAAGTAACAAATAATTAAAGAGCAGCAGTAAAATAACAATAGTGAGGCTATATACAGGGTGTACCGGTACTGAGTCAATTTGCGGGGCCACTGGTGTCGAGGTAATTGAGGTAGAGTTATTAAAGTGACGATGCATAGATAATAACAGAGTAGCAGCGGCGTAAAAGGGGGGGAAATGCAAATAGTCTGGGTAGCCATTTGATTAGATGTTCAGGAGCTTATGACTTGGGAGTAGAAGCTGTTTAGAAGCCTCTTGGACCTAGACTTGGAGCTCCGGTACCGCTTGCCGTGCGGTAACAGAGAAAACAGTCTATGACTAGGGTGGCTGGAGTCTTTGACAATTTTTAGGGCCTTCCTCTGACACTGCCTGGTATAGAGATCCTGGATGGCAGGAAGTTTGGCCCCGGTGATGTACTGGGCTGTACACACTACCCTCTGTAGTGCCTTCCAGTTGGAGGCTGAGCAGTTGCCATACCAGGCAGTGATGCAACCAGTCAGGATGCTCTCGATGGTGCAGCTGTAAAACCTTTGGAGGATCTGAGGACTCATGCCAAATCTTTTTAATTTCCTGAGGGGGAATAGGCTTTGTCGTGACCTCTTCATGACTATCTTGGTGTGTTTGGACCATTCTAGTTTGTTGTTGATGTGGACACCAAGGAACTTGAAGCTCTCAACCTGCTCCACTACAGCCCCATCGATGAGAATGGGGGCGTGCTCGGACCTCCTTTTTCTGTAGTCCACAATCATCTCCTTAGTCTTGGTTACGTTGAGGGATAGGTTGTTATTCTGGCACCACCCGGTCAGGTCTCTGACCTCCTCCCTATAGGCTGTCTCGTCATTGTCGGTTATCAGGCCTACCACTGTTGTGTCGTCTGCAAACTTAATGATGGTGTTGGAGTCGTGCCTGGCCATGCAGTTGTGGGTGAACAGGAGGGGACTGAGCACACACCCCTGGGGAGCTCCAGTGTTGAGGATCAGCGTGGCAGATGTGTTCCTACCTACCCTCACCACCTGGCAGCAGCCCGTCAGGAAGTCCAGGATCCAGTTGCAGAGGGAGGTGTTTAGTCCCAGGATCCTTAGCTTAGTGATGAGCTTTGAGGGTACTATGGTGTTGAACGCTGAGCTGTAGTCAATGAATAGCATTCTCACATAAGTGTTCTTTTTGTCCAGGTGGGAAAGGGAAGTGTGGAGTGCAATTGAGATTGCATCATCTGTGGATCTGTTTGGGCGGTATGCAAATTAGGGTGGGTCTAGAGATTCTGGGATAATGGTGTTGATGTGAGCCATTACCAACCGTTCAAAGCATTTCATGGCTACAGACGTGAGTGCTACTGGTCGGTAGTCATTTAGGCATGTTGCCTTTGTGTTCTTGGGCAAAGGGACTATTGTGGTCTGCTTGAAACATGTTGGTATTACAGACTCAGACAGGGAGAGGTTGAAAATGTCAGTGAAGACATTTACCAGTTGGTCAGCGCATGCTCGGAGTACACGTCCTGGTAATCAATCTGGCCCTGCGGCCTTGTGAATGTTGACCTGTTTAAAGGTCTTATTCACATCGGCTGCGGAGAGCGTGATCACACAGTTGTCCGGAAGAGCTGATGCTCTCATGAATGTTTCAGTGTTACTTGCCTCGAAGCGAGCATAGAAGTTATTTAGCTTGTCTGGTAGGCTAGTGTCACTGGGCAGCACTCGGCTGTGCTTCCCTTTGTAGTCTGTAATAGTTTGCAAGCCCTGCCACATCCGACGAGTGTCGGAGCCGGTGTAGTGCGATTCGATCTTAATCCTGTATTGACGCTTTACCTGTTTGATGGTTCATCAGAGGGCATAGCGGTATTTCTTATATGCTTCTGTGTTAGCGTCACACTCCTTGAAAGTGGCAGCTCTACCCTTTAGCTCAGTGCGAATGTTGCCTGTAATCCATGGCTTCTGGTTGGGGTATGTACGTACAGTCACTGTGGAGACGACGTCATCAATACACTTATTGATGAAGCCAGTGACTGATGTGGTCACTGGTCATTGCTATCACTGGTCATTGCTGGTCATTACTATCAGTGCGATTGTGAGAACACATTCCCCTCTCCATCTCCCTCCACCATCACATGTCCAAGTAGACCCGGCAAGTTCCTTTTGTGATGCGCACAATGGAACTTTGATCGCCCTGCTGAAATGAAGGGGACAAACAATGCTTTGCATTCATGGTGCGTTGCTGCAGCCCCAATGAGACAAGAACCAGAGACCAAATACCCTCCACCCCCCCTGTAAATGGCATTGATGCTAGACAGATGATATCATAACCATTGGAGATGTCCTGATAATGCTGACCTGGAAACAGGGCTCTCTGAGGATCCTCTGTCTGGAGAAGAGCCCCCATGCCGTCAACCTGCCATCTCCAGCAGCAATCAGACACTGACCCACGGGCACCTCTCTCAGCTCTCAAAGCCCCAAAACGAGGCTCTATGGCTGGGGAACAGACGCCGTTGACCTCCCCTCCTCTCTCTGGAGGATAAAAGCGCTGATAGCCGGGACTAGTAATTAAAGAGTCTGGCCTTTTAAAGCCTCCATTATTGTCAGCGCTAGCAGGGCAGTGAATCTCCCCGGGCCTCTCCATGGACGTGCATTATGGCAGGGCTGATTAGTTGACCTAAACTCCCTGCCCGCCAGTGATTTATTTTACCCTTGCACAGGTAAGCTACCTGACCTCTCTGATCCTAATAGAGGTTTAAGAAGAGTGACAAGAGAAGGCCAAAGTTTGCCCGGTGTTGTAAGGAAGGTTGCCAATCTGTTAGGTTGTCTGTCAAACTGTGGTAGGAGTTGAAGTATGATACAATCGAAAGTATTTCCTTCAACAAAGGACTACTTTTTGAGATCCACTTTTTTAATCTGTCTTTGAATCTAACTCAAATGTGTCTCTGTCTTCCTCTCTGGTGGGGTGGCAGGTAGCCTAGTGATTAAGTGCGCTGGACCAGTAACCGAAAGGTGGCTGATTCGAATCCCAGAGCCGACTAGGTGAAAAATCTGTTGATGTGCCCTTGAGCAAAGTGCTTAACCCTAATTGCTCCTGTACATCGCCCTGGATAAGAGCGTCTCCAAAATTACTAAAATGTAAAATGGTGCAAAGCCTTTTAGTGGAATATACTATGGACTTAAAATGATCGGATCAATTGTTCCGGAGCTATGGTAATTCAGCTGGATCACAGTCCAAATACCAAAAATGTGCTGTGGATAGCTAAAATCACAGTAGCATATCACTTTAAATGTCAGTTCCCATGGTAACTGAGGTATGCTCCGAGACAAGGGAATAGAATTTTATGAAATATGCAATATCTTCCACAACTTTCTTCCTGGAATATCCTTTCATTTCACTCTCTTTTTTCCAGCGGTGATACAAGACATTTTGATTTTAATCTTGTGACTCACTCATGTTGGAGTCACAGTTATCACTGTCAATCAACTCTTGGCTATATATATAATCGAAAAAGAGTGAAAGACATTAGCCCAACAGGCAATTAATTGTGATATTCTGTTCTGGTGTGAATACCTATATTGGGCCTATTACTCAAAATGGAGTGACTCACATTACTTAAGTAATGAGGACATGGAGTGCTATCCATATGGAGTGCTATCCATAACATGGTGTTATAGATAGCACTGTCCTCCATTCATGCATTTTATGAGGAAGCTCCATCTTTATATTAAGCTGTGTGCTGTATCACAGTACATAATGCATGCAACAGTGCAAACATAATTCACCCTGATAAATTAGAGCCCTTATTATTAATGATCATAATCTTTACCAGGGGGCCAAGGGCCTAGAACCAACATGCCCTAGGTGAGGTCGAGCTGAAGGTATTGTTCTCGTGTGTAGGAAAGCAGCGAAGTTACCCACACGTTGAGAGAGAGAGTTGATAGGTGGACAATGGTTTTGCCCAGATGCATGAGCACTTTAGTGAGTGCTGGACACATGTGAACAAAGGCAGAGTAGCACTTATGTTGAATAACAGCTGTCATACTTTATTTCTGAGCGAGGAGGTGGAGACGTAGGCGTGGAGGTGTGTGGGAAAAGTAGTCTTACTCTGTGATCAGTTGGAATATAAATCGAACCCAAGGGTGTCGGCGTGAAAGCCGCTACTACCTTCCAAAAACAAACTATTTTTCTGTACTTACTGTTGTTAATGTATGAATGTTTTTGCTGTATGTACAGTGCCTAGTTAAAGTCTACACACCCCTTGCAAAGCCTTCACATTTTGCTGCCTTAAAATCAGTCTAAAAACAGATTAGATTGTATTAGAAATAAGTACGTGAGTCTTTCTATAAACTAGGGTACCATTGAGGATTTCCTACACTGGACAACTTGAAACAGCTGTTGATATGTCATTGATAACAACCAGCAACATATTTTCATGTCATTACATTAAGATATAAGGGGGGATCATAACTATATTCAATAAAATTCACAAGTTGATTTAACCTGTTGAGGCTAGGGGGTGCTGTTGTCACTATTTATGGAAATCGTGTAATTTTTGAAACGGCTTCCTACAAAATTCTTGATCGTACAACATGCATATTATTATTATTATTGGATAGAAAACAGTCTATAGTTTCTATAGCCGTTGAAATTTTGTCTCTGAGTGGAACAGAACTCATTCTACAGCAATTTCCCTGACATGGAGTCAGATTTCACACATTTTGGCCCCTGTTCTGGAGTCAGTTTAAAGGCCACTGTTATTGCTATGAGTATACGGACACTGCTTACGTCTTCTCCTGGATGCCTTTACGTGATGACGATTTGAATGGTGTGGATTGCGCAATCACAGACACTATAAATGAAAACACGTGTAGGTAGGCACTCCTTTCCTGCTGCGTCGGACGCACGGTGGGCACCGACCCGTTCTTTTTCCAAGCATTAGTGGAGCCAGTAATATTTCTCAGGTCATGTTTCTACTCGTTATAGGAGTTAAAAACATCATAAGGTAGTTAATTTAAACCGTTTTATAGCAATTTATACCCGTTTAGTGCACTTTTGGGACATTTATTTCTGAGACACTGTGAATCTCTGGGCACGCTTCCAGTTCATGCCAAACGCAAGGTGCATTTCTACATGGCAAGAGGACAGCTTTCGACCAAAAGACGATTAGACCCAAGAAAGGATTCTTTGACCAAGATTCTGATGGAAGAACAGCTCAAAGTAGGAACAATTTATTATGATAAATCGTGTTTCTGTCGAAAAATGTTAATGGCTTAGGACGCCATCTTGTTTGACGTAGCTTCGCTAGGCGCAAACTGTATTGAAAAGTAAGGATAATTTAAAAAATGTAATTCCGCGATTGTATTAAGAATTAAATTGTCTATCAATCGCTGTCCACCCTGTATTTTTTAGTCACGTTTATGAGTATTTATGTATACGACTAGATCACTGTCTAATGTGGCGCAGGACATTTTCTGACCAGCTGGGCTACTTTTCTCATTGTCTAACCATGATTTTGGTGGCTAAATATGCACATTTTCGAACAAACTGTATATGTATGTCGTAATGTGATGTTACAGGAGTGTCATCTGAAGAATTCTGAGAAGGTTAGTGAAAAAATTAATATATTTTGGCGATGTTTACGTTATCGCTCTCTTTGGCTAGAATCAATGCTGGTGTAATGTTTGCACATGTGCTATGCTAATATAACGATTTATTGTGTTTTCGCTGTAAGACACTTAGAAAATCTGAAATATTGTCTGTATTCACAGGATCTGTGTCTTTCGATTAGTGTATGCTGTGTATTTTTACGAAATGTTTGATGATTAGTAGTTAGGTAAACACGTTGCTCATTGTATTTATTCTAGTCCATTTGTGACGGTGGGTGCAATTGTAAACTATGACATCTACCTGAAAAATGCACATTTTTCTAACAAAACCTATCCTATACCATAAATATGTTATCAGACTGTCATCTGATGAGCTTTTTTCTTGGTTAGTGGCTATCAATATCTTAGTTTAGCCGAATTGGTGATAGCTACTGGTGTTGGTGGACAAAGAAAAGATGGTGGATTATGCTAATGTTTTTAGCTAATAGATTTACATCTTTACATATTGTGTCTTCCCTATAAAACATTTTAAAAATCGGACATGTTGGCTGGATTCACAAGATCTGTGTCTTTCATTAGCTGTATTGGACTTTAATGTGTGAAAGTTAAATATTTAAAAAAATATTTTTTTTTTGAATTTCGCGGCTCTGCCTTTTCAGTGGGGGTGGGGGGATGTTTAACCCTTTATCATGTTGGTGTCTTTATAGATTTGTCCAAAATTGTGTGACATAAAACATTACTTTTCTGTCCTTGCATTTATGGAAGTGTAAGTTGTCATTATATAATATTGTAATGAAACAGGCAGGGAAGCAGGTCTCGAACCCTCGACCTTCTAGCCCGAGCTCAGAAATGCAGTGTAATACATAACATGTCATGTCTCCTTATGTTACGGGGTGAAAACAGTTTTCATGTGCACACAAATCCAACATAATAAATGTGATTGCAAAATCGAATGCTTCTAACCGAAAGAGTCACCTGTAGAACCATTTATAGTCATTAACGTGGTTCTTCAATAATTATGCATACTACTTGTTGGATGCGCAGTTGGTGTCCAGCTAATTAGTTACGGGTGATATTTTCACATATCATCTGATCCAGGAAATCATTTTTTGAATGACAGTCAAGTGTTGTGACAACAGCCCGAGTGCTGTAAAAAAGGTATTTGCGATTTTTCACCTACAATTTTAAACAATACCGGGGCCTTGAAGCAGCCTACTTGAACTTGAATTTGGACATCAGAAATTCAAGTGTTGGTTAAGGCCTACCTTGAAAATCAAACATTTCCTCAATTTGGTGGTTGAAAAGTCCTTGTAATTATTAAATTCTACTGCTTCCTTAAAATTATCCGTAATTTCATTTTGATCCATTTTTTTGTGAGAGATGTGGCCATTTTTGTTTGTTTCCCGACGCTTTAATTGAACTGTGTTGCGCTACTCTGTTGCGGTAAAACCATGTGTGTTTTGAGGAGGAGTTCAACTTGGCTTTCCAGACAAATCCTTCCATTAAAAAAGGAACCTGATTTTTGGTCACTTTCTCATTATAAAAACAACGATGGTTGGATTCAAATGGTGAGATTAATGCTACCGCCATTTATTATGTGTGCCTGCGTTGGCCACATAGGCTACAGAAAAATCGCCATGCATACAGTCTATTTAGTCAGGCAATGTCCACATTATTCTCACATATTTTACAATGTAATAATAATTGTAATATCAATGCATTGGTAAGGCCTAAAAAAAGAAAATATTCTTAAAGTGGTAATGGCCTACTTTTTTTAGAGGGGGGGGGGGGGTTCTATATTAGGCGCATTATGCACAATATATATTTTTTTATAACATTGAGGTCCTTGAAAATTACAATTAAGTGCTTGAAAAAGTCCATGAAAGTCCTAGAATTTGACTTGACAATGTCTGTATGAATCCTGCTTAAAGGATGTATAGTTCTAGGCATTTGTTGTTGCATAGGTTGAGTTATGGGCCAATTTGCATATATTCACTTTAATTCCTCTATGTACACATGTGAAACTGCATCATTTTTTTTGTTGATTTTTTTTGTTTCAAACGATTTTGTAATGTTGATCAATGTCACACATTGGTCCCATTATTTATAGAAAGACCCTTATATAAACAATACAGACATTTACAGCTTTCTCCTTCCATTAACTTGTTCACCCCTAAGGCGAGCGCGGGTTACTTTCCTTCCCCAACCCTAGTGCCACTTTGAAGTCTTATCGATAAGTGCAGTGCAGTGGTTCCCTAAACATTGTAACCACCCGTTTTCCCATTTCCAAACCAGTTTTGATAAAGTAAAGGCAGCTCAAAAAAAGAAAATCAATTTGTATGAGAGGCGTAGGAAGCTATAAGGATACATATTTTACACAGAGAAAGCGTTAAACCAGTGGGAAGATGACACATGGCTAGAGGAATAAAACTCCTCTGTTTAGACTTGTTAAATCCTGCCATCACTGTGATGACAGCTCTGCTTTTTAAACTACGATATGCCTTTTGTGTGTTGTCCAAAGCAATGTTTGTTTTTTTATTCATGAAAATCAGTTCTCTTTGGTGTAGAGACGTTCTCCTTTCACCTCGCTAACAAACACGGCTAATGCCAAGGAACTTGAAACGATGACAGTGATCTATGCTAAGTTCTCTCCCTGAAGATGACAGTGGTCTATGCTAAGTTCTCTCCCTGAAGATGTGCAGGTAGGTGACTGAGTCACAATACCAAGGTGCAAACAGAGGAGTGGGTTGTGTTTTAACTATAAATGAGAGGGCTCTCGAGATATTACATAATGTTTTACTATCATGATACCTAGGTACATTGTGCTATGATTCAGGGCAAAACATGACAAAGTGATTATCATGTGTAATTTGCAGTTGTTAATCTTCTCCTAGGCAGCTGTCTTATAACAACTAGAGATGATGAGAGAATGCAAGGTCTGATCTCATAACTAGAAATGATCAGTGAATACAAGGTCTGGTCTCATAACTAGAGATGATCAGTGAATACAAGGTCTGGTCTCATAACTAGAGATGATGAGTAAATACAAGGTCTGGTCTCATAACTAAATATAATGAGTGAATACAGGGTCTGGTCTCATAACTGGAGATGATGAGTGAATACAAGGTCTCATCTCATAACAAGCAAGCTTGCACCTCTATGGAACAAATATGATTGACTACACACCACTCCAGCTATAGCATACTTACTTTAAGACTGGTTACATGTGCATGCATTGTGCAGTTGTACCATAAAACACAACAGAACACCATTAAACACGACAACACACCTGGCAATTTCCATTCGGTCACCCTATTCAAGCCAATCTGAGTGATCCAATCACACGTCAAATCCCAATCACACACCATTTTGTTTTCTCCCTCAAGCAAGCAAGTAATTAGAGCTTTCCAATCAATTGAAAGGCTGACAAAGGGTCTGCAGAAGTGGATAGGAGTGAAGATGGGATGCTGCTGCTACATCTGCCAGATAGACATTAATGAGCTTACTCACAGTCACAGAGAGTCATTGTTGTGTAGAGGGGTCAATTTGGGACCATGGGCATTGATTTGACCCTGCTTCAGAAGAGTTAAACAAAGTGGATGGATGTCCATGCACATCTAGCTTCATAAGGGACAACAGGTGAAAGTTATCTCTATTGCTAACTCTGGAAGATTTTTGTGGATGTGAATGCTGAAGTGATGATTCATGTGAACATGACACATGGCTGGATTACAGCAGCATCTAGATCATCTGCACAGGTTTTGTAAGACCCAGGCTCTGACAGTTAACCTACAGTACCAGTCAATGGTTCGGACACACCTACACATTCAAGGGTTTTTCTTAATTTTTTTACTATTTTCTACATTGTAGAATAATAGTGAAGACATCAAAACTATGAAATAACACATATGGAATCATGTAGTAACCAAAAAAGTGTTAAACAAATAAAAATATATTTTAGATTGTTCAGAGTAACCCTTTGCCTTGATGACAGCTTTGCACACTCTTGGCATTCTCTCAACCAGCTTCATCTGGAATGCTTTTCCAACAGTCTTGAAGGAGTACCCACATATGCTGAGCATTTGTTGGCTGCTTTTCCTTCACTCTGCGGTCCAACTTATCCCAAACCATCTCAATTGGGTTGAGGTCGGGTGATTGTTGAGGCCAGGTCATCTGATGCAGCACTCCATCACTTTCCTTCTTGGTCAGATAGCCCTTACACAGCTTGTTTGTTGGGTCCTTATCCTGTTGAAAGACAAATGATAGTCCCACTAAGCGCAAACCAGATGGGATGGCGTATCGCTGCAGAATGCTCTGGTAGCCATGCTGGTTAAGTGTGCCTTGAATTCTAAATAAATCACACACAGTGTCACCAGCAAAGCACCCCCACACCATCACACCTCCTCCATGCTTCAAGGTGGGAACCACACATGCTGAGATCATTCGTTCACCTACTCTGTGTCTCAGACACAGTGGTTGGAACCAAAAATCGCAAATTTGGGCTCATCAGACCAAAAAACAGATTTCTACCGGTCTAATGTCCATTGCTCGTGTTTCTTGGCTCAAGCAAGTCTCTTCTTCTTATTGGTGATCTTTAGTTATGACGACTCAGGATAAGACCCAGATACAGACAGTTCGAATCACAGATGTTAATTTACAAAACAGGGGGCAGGCATACGACAAGTCAAGGGAAGGCAGAGGTCAGTAATCCAAGGCAGAATCAGTAAGGTACAGAATGGCAGGCAGGCTCTGGGTCAGGGTAGACAGAGGACAGTAATCCAAGGCAGAATCAGTAAGGTACAGAATGGCAGGCAGGCTCTGGGTCAGGGTAGACAGAGGTCAGTAATCCAAGGCAGAATCAGTAAGGTACAGAATGGCAGGCAGGCTCTGGGTCAGGGTAGACAGAGGTCAGTAATCCAAGGCAGAATCAGTAAGGTACAGAATGGCAGGCAGGCTCTGGGTCAGGGTAGGCAGAGGTCAGTAATACAAGGCAGAATCAGTAAGGTACAGAATGGCAGGCAGGCTCTGGGTCAGGGTAGGCAGAGGTCAGTAATCCAAGGCAGAATCAGTAAGGTACAGAATGGCAGGCAGGCTCTGGGTCAGGGTAGGCAGAGGTCAGTAATCCAGCGCAGTGTCAGGCAGGCAGAATGGTCAAAACCGGAAGAACTAGAAAAGATTGACTGACCTTCATGTCTTAAAGTATTGATAAGCTGTCATTTCTCTTTGCTTATTTGAGCTGTTCTTGCCATAATATGGACTTGGTCTTTTACCAAATAGGGCTATCTTCTGTATACCACTCCTACCTTGTCACAACACAACTCAAATACATTTAGAAGGAAAGAAATCCCACAAATTAACATTTAATTGAAATACATTCCAGGTGAATACCTCATGAAGCTGCTTGAGAGTATGCCAAGAGTGTACAAAGCTGTCATCAAGGCAAAAGGTGGCTTTTTTGAAGAATCTCAATATAAAATATATTTTGATTTGTTTAACACTTTTTTGGTTACTACATGATTCCATATGTGTTATTTCATAGTTTTGATGTCTTAACTATTATTCTACAATGTAGAAAATAGTTAAAAAAATAAAGACAAATCCTGGAATGAGTAGGTGTGTCCAAACTTTTGACTGGTACTGTAAAGAAAACAAATAAAATGAAATTCCAAAAGAGGTCCGGAAATCAGGATCACAAATATAAATTCTATTTGGACACAGTTCTATGAGAACACACCAAAAACGACACATATCTAGGACTAAATATCAGCAACACAGGTAGCTTTCACATGGCTGTGAATGAGCTGAGAGACAAAGCAAGAAGAGCATTCTATGCCATTAAAAATAACATTAAAATTGAAAATCCAATTAGAATCTGGCTCAAAATTGTCCAATCAGTTATAGAACCAATTGCTCTATATGGCAGCGAAGTATGTGGTCCACTCTCTAATAATGGATTTACCAAACATCCATTCGCAATACTGCATGCAGAGTTTCGCAAGACTGCATTGCAAGTGCAAAGAAAAACTCAAAATAACACATGTAGAGCAGAATTGGGCCAATACCCCCTCCTTATTCGAATATAAAAAAGAGCCATCAAATTTGACAACCATCTAAAAACAAGGGACCCCAAAACATTTCATCACACAGGCCTACAATGTCAAGAGATTAAACAAGAGAAGAGTCCCCACAGTCAGCTGGTTCTGAGGCTCAGTTCACCAACCCAAACCAACCCCATAGAGTTTCAGGACAGCTGATCAAATCATCACAAAGCTCAAATAAAAATATATCACCTATTGGAAAGACACCACAAAAAAATCTAAGTAAACTTCAATGCTATTTGATTCTAAACAGACAGTACATGGTGGCAGACTATCTGATCACTGTCACTGATAGAAAACTGAGGAAAACACTGACTAGGTACAGACTCAGTGAGCACAGTCTGGCTATAGAGACCGGTAGTCACAGGCAAATCTGGCTGCCCAGAGAGGACCGGCTGTGCTCACTCTGCTCCACTCTGCTCCACTCTGCTCCAATTTGCTCCAGGGAAGAGACAGAGCTGCATTTCCTATTACACTGTGAGAAATACTCAGGCCTAAGAGAATCATTTTTTCACAAAATGATCATTCAGTATAAAGAATTTTAACTATAAAAGAGTTAGAAAAAATATAATATTTATTGGGTGAAAAGCCAAAATGTGTTCTGTCACAACCTGAGGGACAGCCACTGAAAAGTACAATTTAAGGTCAATAATATTTCCATTTTGGTTTCGTTTTGGCTTTCATACCATGTCATGTGTCTTCTCAGCCATGTTGACACTGGTCTACTACTATTCCTTTACTGTATTGTTATTCTCATTATTGTTGTTGTAGTTGCTGCTAATGGTAATCATGTACTGTATGACTGTATGACTGTGTTTGTGTGTGTGTGTGTGTGTGTGTGTGTGTGTGTGTGTGTGTGTGTGTGTGTGTGTGTGTGTGTGTGTGTGTGTGTGTGTGTGTGTGTGTGTGTGTGTGTGTGTGTGTGTGTGTGTGTGTGTGTGTTTCTACACTACCTTTGTCTCTGTGATGTTAATTAAATATCCCAACAAAAGCCAGGGAGAGCTTGCCAGGAGCTTTGAGGACAGGTGTGTAAAGCATTCAGTGCAGCAGGTGGAGGAAATTGGATTTGGTTTCTCCTGAGCCTAACTTTTCTGGAGATTGCCGAAGACAGATTTCCCCACAACAGAAAAAGACATGAAAAAGTCATCTAAAACCAAATAAACATTAAAAGTCCAAAAGGCTTGGTCTGGTGTATTGTGAATGTATACGAAACGTAGGACCATATCTCTGAGGATTTCATTTTAGTTTCCTTGGTTTCCTTTCTAACCCTAAAAGCATCAACATATTTCGACCCCTAAAAGCACCAACAGGGGTAATTTCGGAAAATCTGGGGTGGGTCTATATCTATACATTCATGAATAGTGAAAATGTATGGAAACTTTTTGTTGTTGTTGCTTTTTAGTCTTAATTTAAAAAATGAGGCTATGTAGGGTCTTGGCTAGGAGACCACTGTGACTGACAAGTGAATCTACCTGTTGCAGAGAGCGTGGGGTTACTCCTTGAAATCCCAGGGAAAGGGCTGTATTCACTAGACAAAACAGAGGCAAACGGGCTGAAATTAGGGGTGGTACTATGTCAACTTGTCCAATAAGAAACTTTTATGTTGCAAAATGTTTTTATATGTTTTCCTACGTCATGAACAAATGAATATACTGTATCTGGTAAACGCATTAGGTGCTGCTGCTTTGAAAGTGGTGTGGGCACAGCAGATTGAAAAGTAGTGGAGCAAATGCATTCTCATCACATGTTCTCTGGATGCTCTGTCTATAGTTTTGAACATGTCTCGCTATCATATTGACAGAATGCTTATTTCATATAATTTATTATGATTTTGTCACGAATATCACCGAAGGTGGCTCCCCTTCCCATTCGTGTGGCGCTCGGCGGTCGTCGTCACCAGTCTACTAGCTGCCACCAATCCCTTTTTCCCTTTTCGTTTGGTTTTGTCTAATTGTTTTCACCTGTTCATTGTTGGGGTTGTTGGGTTGGTGTTATTTAAGTTCGATTAGCCCACTTGTGTTGGTGGGGGCTTGTTTCTGTTAATTAAGAGGTGTTCTTTATTATTGTGGGTTTTCCGCTGTCCGGTTAGATACCAGTGTGTACTTAGGTGGAGTGTATCACGCCTGTGTTCAGCGTCACCTCTTGTACGTTTTCGGTTGGACATTAAAGTGTGTTTTTTCCCGTATCCTCTGCTCCCTGCGCCTGACTCCACACCCATTCACTCTTTGAGCGTAACAGAAGCCCGCACCCTCAAGTATGGAGTCAGCAGGAGCAGCGACCATCCCTATCCCCACGATGGAGGAGCGAGTCCTTCATCACACATCCATCCTCCAGCGCATCGGATCAGCGATGGATCCGATGATGGAGAGGATGGACCGCTGGGAGAGGAGTGGTCTCCCTACTACCCCTCCAACCCTCCCACCGGCAACGCTACCATCTCCTCCAGCGGGATCCGATACCAGCGCTCTGCGTATTGCGCCTCTGAGGGAGTATGATGGAGCGGCGGCGGGGTGCCAGGGATTTCTGCTTCAACTACAGCTTTACCTGGCCACCGTTCGGCCGGCTCCCTCGGACGAGGAGAGCGTGAGTGTCCTCGTCTCTTGCCTGACGGGTAGAGCCCTGGAGTGGGCCAATGCCGTCTGGAACGGGCCCGACTCGGAGAGGGGCCATTACCCGGAGTTCACCCGCCGTTTCCGGGCCGTGTTCGATCACCCTCCGGAGGGCTGAGCAGCGGGTGAGAGATTGTTCCATCTTAGGCAGGGGACGAGGAGCGCGCAGGACTTCGCGCTGGAATTCCGGGCCTTGGCTGCTGGAGCGGGGTGGAACGACAGGGCCCTGATAGACCATTACAGGTGTAGCCTGAGAGAGGACGTCCGCAGGGAGCTGGTTTGTCGGGACACTACGCTCAGCCTGGATGAGCTCATAGACATGTCGATCCAGCTAGACCATCTGCTGGCTGCTCGCGGACGTTCTGAAAGGGTCCTGTCTGTTCCACCTCCTGGCCCTCCCGCTCCCATACCTATGGAGCTAGGGGGGGCTGCATCTAGGGAGACCGGAGGAGGAGGCTCCTCCTGTACCAGCTGTGGCCAGAGAGGGCACACTTCCGGTCGCTGCTGGAGGAGTCCATCTGGGAGTCGAGAGGGCAGGCAGAACACTCCTCAGTCACCCCAGGTGAGTCAGCACCACACTCACCCAGAGCTTCCTGTTGGTCACATGTTTTTATTAATTTGTTTCCTTAAGTTTTCTCCTTCTCTCCAGCATAAGGCGCTAGTCGATTCAGGCGCAGCTGGGAACTTTATAGATCGTGGACTCGCCCAGAGGTTGAGGATTCCGTTAGTACAGGTAGACCCCACCTTCCCCGTGCACTCCTTAGATAGTCGACCGTTAGGGTCAGGGCTGGTCAGGGAGGCCACGGTTCCTCTGGAGATGATTACGCGGGGGGATCATAAGGAGCGGATTAGTCTGTTTCTTATCGATTCACCTGCGTTTCCGGTGGTGCTGGGGATTCCCTGGCTGGCTATTCACAATCCTAAGATTTCGTGGAGAAAGGGAGCTCTCCAGGGGTGGTCTGATGAGTGTTCAGGCAGGTGTGTAGGAGTTTCCATCAGTGCGACGACGGTGGAGAGTACAGACCAGGTTTCCACCGTGCGCATTCCCGCTGAGTATGCCGATTTGGCTATCGCCTTCAGGAAAAAAAAGGCAACCCAATTACCACCCCATCAACAGGGGGATTGCGTGATAAACCTCCAGGTAAACGCTGCACTGCCCAGGAGTCACGTGTATCCTTTGTCCCAGGAGGAGACGTTGGCTATGGAGACATATGTCACGGAAGCTCTCTCTCCATGTCACCTGTCTCCTCGAGTTTCTTTTTTGTGAAGAAAAAGGAGGGTGGGTTGCGTCCGTGCATTGATTATCGAGGTCTCAAATCCATCACGGTGGGTTTTAGTTACCCACTACCTCTCATCGCTATGGCAGTGGAATCGTTTCACGGGGCACGGTTCTTCACGAAACTGGACCTCAGGAGCGCGTATAATCTAGTGCGTATTCGGGAGGGAGATGAGTGGAAAACCGCTTTTAGTACCACATCTGGCCATTATGAGTACCTCGTCATGCCGTATAGGTTAAAGAATGCTCCAGCCATCTTTCAATCCTTCGTGAACGAGATTCTCAGAGACCTGCACGGACAGGGTGTGGTGGTGTATATTGACGATATCTTGATCTACTCCGCCACATGCACCGCGCATGTGTCTCTGGTGCGCAAGGTTCTTGGGCGACTGCTGGAGCATGACCTGTACGTGAAGGCGGAGAAATGTGAGTTTTCCAAACGAGCCGTTTCCTTCCTGGGTTATTGCATTTCCACCTCGGGGGTGGTGATGGAGTGTGACCGCGTCAAGGCCGTTTGTAATTGGCCGACTCCGACCACGGGAAAAGAGGTGCAGTGGTTCTTAGGGTTTGCCAATTGCTACCGGAGGTTTATCCTGGGTTTTGGCCAGGTAGCGGCTCCCATTACCTCACTGCTGAAGGGGGGGCCGGTGCGTTTGCAGTGGTCAGCAGAGGCGGACGGAGCTTTCCGTCGGTTGAAGTCGCTGTTCACGACGCGCCAGTGTTGGCGCATCCGGACCCTTCTTTGGCGTTCATAGTAGAGGTGGACGCATCCGAGGCTGGGGTTGGAGCCGTGCTCTCATATCGCTCGAGTACGCCACCGAAGCTCCGCCCCTGTGCTTTTTTTTCGAAGAAGCTCGGGCCGGCGGAGCAAAACTATGATGTAGGGGACAGGGAGTTGTTGGCTGTGGTTAAGGCCCTGAAGGTGTGGAGACACTAGCTTGAGGGGGCTAAGCACCCTTTCCTCATCTGGACTGACCACCGTAGCCTGCAGTATATCCGAGCAGCTAGGAGACTGAATCCTCGTCAGGCAACGATCCCGTATCGACCAGGTTCCCTCAACACTAAGGCCGACGCGCTGTCCCGTCTCTACGACACTGAGGACCGGTCCATCGATCCTACTCCCATCATCCCGGCGGCTAGGCTGGTGGCACCGGTAGTATGGGAGGTGGACGCGGACATCGAGCGGGCGCTAAGGGAGGAACCTGCGCCTCCACAGTGCCCGGAGGGTCGTAGGTACATGCCGCTCGCTGTTCATGATCAATTGATTCGGTGGGCTCATAGTCTACCCTCGTCAGGTCACCCGGGTATTTCGAGGACAGTGCGAGGTCTTAGGGAGAAGTACTGGTGGCCCACCTTAGTGAGGGACGTGCGATTCTATGTCTCCTCCTGTTCAGTGTGCGCCCAGAGTAAGGCTCCTAGGCACTTGCCACAAGGGAAGTTACAACCCCTCCCCGTTCCACAACGGCCGTGGTCCCATCTATCGGTGGACTTTCTCACTGATCTTCCCCCGTCTCAGGGAAACACGACGATCCTGGTCGTTGTGGATCAGTTCTCGAAGTCCTGCCATATTATCCCGTTGCCCGGTCTCCCTACGGCCCTACAGACTGCGGAGGCTCTGTTCACCCATGTCTTCCGGCACTACGTGGTGCTCGAGGACATCGTTTCTGATCGGGGTCCCCAGTTTACATCCCGAGTGTGGAGGGCGTTTATGGAACGTCTGGGGGTCTCGGTCAGCCTGACCTCGGGGTATCACCCGGAGAGTAATGGGCAGGTGGAGAGAGTGAACCAGGAGGTGGTAGGTTTCTGCGATCGTATTGCCAGGACCGGCCAGGGGAGTGGGCGAGATACATCCCCTGGGCTGAAATGGCCCAGAACTCACTAAGCCACTCCTCTACCAACATGTCACCGTTTCAGTGCGTGTTGGGGTACCAGCCGGTCCTGGCACCATGGCATCAGAGCCAGACCGAGGCTCCTGCGGTGGAGGAGTGGGTGCAGCGCTCTAAGGAGACCTAGAGGGCCGTCCTGAGTCATTACGTCAGGCGAGTGGACGGCAGAAGAGGAGCGCTGATCGTCACCGCAGTGAGGCCCCCGTGTTTGCACCGGGGGACAGGGTCTGGCTCTCGACCCGAAATCTGCCCCTCCGCCTGCCCTGCCGGAAGCTGGGTCCGCAGTGTGTGGGGCCATTTAAAGTCCTGAGGAGAATAAACAAGGTGTGTTTACTTCCTTCGTATTATCGTGTTAACCCCTCGTTTCATGTGTCTCTCCTCAGGCCGGTGGTAGCTGGTCCGATGCAGGAAGGTGAGGTTCCCGAGGTCCCTCCGCCCCCTCTGGACATTGAGGGGTCTCCGGCGTACACTATACGGGCCATTCTGGACTCGAGACGTCGGGTGAGGTGCCTGCAGTACCTCATGAACTGGGAGGGGTACGGGCCGGAGGAAGGTGCTGGGTCCCAGTGGGGGACATATTGGATCCATCTATGCTGAGGTAGCTCCATCGCCTCCATCCGGATTGCCCTGCGCCTCAGACCCCTTGTGAGACCATATGCTGACACATGCACATTTGTGGCCTGCTGGAGGTCATTTTGCAGGGCTCTGGCAGTGCTCCTCCTTGCACAAAGGCGGAGGTAGCGTTCCTGCTGCTGGGTTGTTGCCCTCCTACGGCCCCCTCCACGTCTCCTGATGTACTGGCCTGTCTCCTGGTAGTGCCTCCATGCTTTGGACACTACGCTGACAGACACAGCAAACCTTCTTGCCACAGCTCGCATTGATGTGCTATCCTGGATGAGCTGCACTATCTGAGCCACTTGTGTGGGTTGTAGACTCCGTCTCATGCTACCACTAGAGTGAAAGCACCGCCAGCATTCAAAAGTGACCAAAACATCAGCCAGGAAGCATAGGAACTGAGAAGTGGTTTGTGGTCACCACCTGCAGAACCACTCCTTTATTGGGGGTGTCTTGCTAATTGCCTATAATTTCCACCTTTTATCTATTCCATTTGCACACTAGTATGTGAAATGTATTGTCAATCAGTGTTGCTTCCTAAGTGGACAGTTTGATTTCACAGAAGTGTGATTGACTTGGAGTTACAGTGTAGATTGGGTGCTATAACCCTAAAAGCACCAACAGGTGTCAATTTTGACACCAAGTGGTAAAACATTTCATAATTTAGATTTCTTTTATCCTTCAGAAATTGTAGGACTTTGTCAAGCAACTAGTCACGACAAAAAAAAACATTCATCATCATTTCTATGTTAATATGGAGGAATAAAAAAGCGTAAGCTGAAAATGTGAAATTAATAGTAAACTTTGTGATAAAATCACCAAATTTGGCACAGAGGTAGATGTACTGGTATGTACCCAGAAAATATATAATAATAATACATTTATTTTATATAGTGCTTTTCATTACAAACAAGAATATCAAAGATGCTTTGAACACGCAAACAAATGTAGGGATCTGTCCGTTCAGGGTTGATGGTTTTCCACAGCTTCAGATCTCTAAGGTCGTCACTAGTTACCACAGCCACAAAGTCAAGATTATGGTGAAACACTGCCTATTTCTACAATTTCTCTTCTTAAAATAAGAGTTTAAACCTAACCCTAATCTTAACACTAACCTTATGCATAGCCCTAACTTTAAATACTGCCAATTTTGACTTTGTGGCTGTGGTAACTAGTGACAAACCTCCTCTCCTGCCTACCTGGTTGCCTGCCTCACAAGACAGAAACACACATTTTCATAGAAAAAAAGTATGTGTTAATAAAAGCAGTTCATTAAAGCAGTTTAGTCGTCCTCTAAAACGCTCTAGAATGATCCAATCTAATAATGTTATATTTATTAGCCTAGCTAAATAGCTAGCTAGCTAACATTAGCTAGCTACGTTCATTCCATCATGCAGCCAGCAACTAACGATAATAATTTAGACTCACTGAATAAATGCATTTGGCATAAAGAAGATGAAACGATCTGCATTTGCTAATGAAGGCCACGGGATACTGAAGTTTATGAAAAGGTTAGTCAGCCAGTTTATTAGTTTGCTAAAGTGGGCATATTATTTTATTTCCATTCCTGGTGATTATTCACAAATGTTTGTGGTAAAAAAAACTCTAATTCAACCATAGAGGAGTAATAGAGAACACAAGAGGAAAGCCCCCCCCCCCCCCCCCCCCCCACTTATGCCATGTCATGAGGATGCCTGGACCTATTGAGATGTGTGCCTTTTGTTAAGTGAATAAATGAGGTGAAAAGGAGACGAGTAGGACTTAAAATAATGAATAATTACAGAAGAACACTAATTAGATGATGAAAAAAATCAGGGAAAACACAGACGAGGAGTTGTGTTCCTTTTCGGGGGGTAAATTTTTCGAAGGTAATGTACAGAACTGAGGCGTTATCCTGCAGCCAGAATAACAGATATGTTTATTTTGTTACCTTTGTTTAAGCTGTTTATCCCACTTATACCACCGTTTATCCAACTTATAGAACCAATTTATACTCACTTATACCAAAGAAAACAATACTATAAACACACATTTACCAGTAGAAATAAAATATTTTCATTTATATTTTCATTTAAATAGGAAAATTCATAATTTCTCATCTTTTGGTTGCAAGAGACGGTTGCTAGAAATGTGTTCATTCGATTAAATCGATATTTATGGACGCGACCCAGTCATTCGTTCTTTATGTTCTGTTGTCATGCTTGTTGTCAATGTTCTTATCCCTTGCTTGTTAGCTAGCCAGCTAGCTACGACTAACACAGTCCACAACCTCTGCAGCCAGAATAACAACAAAGTAGATGTTTTTATTGACATTCATTTGGATACATTTCATAACAATGAGCAGATAATGCCCAATTTTGCCTGTCATAGCTAGAAAAGTTTGCCTTCTCGTGTCACGTCCTGACCATAGAGAGCTTTTTATTCTCTATGTTGGTTAGGTCGGGGTGTGATTAAGGGTGGGTTATCTAGGGGAATTATATGTCATTGTTGGCCTTGTCACGTTCCTGACCTATTTCTGTTAGTTTGTTGTATGTGCTAGTTGGTCAGGACGTGAGTTTGGGTGGGCATTCTATGTTTTCTGTTTCTATGTTGGTTTATGGGTTGCCTGGTATGGCTCTTAATTAGAGGCAGGTGTTTGGCGTTCCTCTAATTAAGAGTCATATTTAGGTAGGTGTTTTCACAGTGTTCGTTGTGGGTGGTTGTCTCCTTTGTCTGTGTATGTCGTTGCCCCACACGGGACTGTTTTCGGTTTGTTTGCTTTTCGGTTTATGTAGTCTGTTCCTGTTTCATGCGTTCTTCGTTATATGTAAGTTCTTATGTTCAGGTGCGTCTACGTCGTTTGTTGTTTTGTTAGTGTATAGTCGAGTTCGTGTTTTCTTTAATAAATAATGTCTTCAAACTCCGCTGCATATTGGTTCAATCCCTGCTCCTCCTCTTCTGATGAAGAGGAAGAGGAAAGCCGTTACAGGCCTGGTATGGTTCCCAATCAGAGGCAGCTGTTTATCGTTGTCTCTGATTGGGGATCATATTTAGGTAGCCATTTCCCCATTGTGCTTTGTGGGATCTTGTCTAGGTATAGTTGCCTGTGTGCACTATTTTGAGCTTCACGTTTCGTTTGTTGGCTTTATTGTTTTTTTACCTTTTAGTTTTCTATTCCAAATAAAAGGATGGAAACATACCACGCTGCATCTTGGTCCACTCCTTATGACGATCGTGACATCTCGTCAGGACACTCGTCAACACTGACAGTTAATGACAAGGAGGTTGCATTGCATATCAAACACTAGGCTAGAATCTAGCTAAACAGTTTGTTGCTAGCAAACCTGCCAATATGACAACCAAATAAAAAAATATCAGTTGCTGAAAACAGCTGGTCAACCTAGAAACGTGGGAAGGATTTGACAGCATAGCGCCTCTAGTGTCATGACTACAGTAGGGACCAGAGAAATTCATGTTCACTACGTTAGGTCATCAGATGCTCCGAAAAAAATTCTCTGCAAAAACAAATCAATGCTAGCTAGCTACGTTTTTCCTCATAGTATCTAATTTCAGGTTTGTGTGGTTGTTGGTTTAGCTTTCTATAACTTTGTAGCAAGTATGGTCTGCATGTGTAGGCACTTATTTCGTCATGATTGGAAGGTGTCCCGATATATGTTCCAACTGTCCCGATATCTTTTCCAACTCTTCCGTCATCTGGTTTTAATGTCCATTCTAGAAAGCCCTTCTAGACAATCAGAAACGATTATTCAACAATGCTGTGGTATAATTAAGCAATAATGCCCGAGGGGGTGTGGTATATGGCCAATATACCATGGCTAAGGGCTATTCTTACGCGGTCTGATATACCACGGCTGTCAGCCAATCAGCATTCAGGGCTCAAACCACCCAGTTTAAAATAGGTTTTATGACACATAAAAAAACATTGTTACAAAGTCTACTGTGTATAGTGGTAAATGGAACACTTAAATAAAGCCAACATAATGAATAATTGCAGAATAGCACTGTTATCAGATGATAATAATAATAATAGGTTTTATGACATCAAATTAAAATACTTTTCTACATTGAAACCTGTCTGTCTTTGCTTAACATTGTGTGTGAAGAGTAACATGAATATTTAAAGGCATTGTAACCATTCTTCACATAACGCTCAGCCATGCTATAGTAGTTCAGTAAGCTACAGAGTGTGTTGTCCATGGAAGTTGTTGTCTCTGGCTCTTTTGATATCAGATTCAGAATGAATAATAACAAGGTTTGTGGTAGTTTGAAAGGGTTTTATCCACCTAGGCTAGGAGTGTTTCCAATTCACATAACCCGACAAGAAAAACCCCAGCCCTATAGTCATAGGACAGATGAAAAGATAAGTTATCTATAATAACAATATTTTGACATTGCCTACGAATAGGACCCAGAGTTTTACCTGGCAAGGTCATGAGATCAGAAAAAAAAAGTTCCCCAGAAAAAGACACGTACACATTTTGCCACACCACCTTTTAACCTATGGTGCCACCTCTGACTATAGAAAAGTATGTACATCTACACACAAAAAAAGTCTAAACAAATGCAGAAAGGAATGTGAAAGGAATATAAGATCAAGCAGCCTTTACATTTAGTTATTCCACCTACTGAGGTTAGACTTAAAACAACCCTGGCAGCAAGCAAACCTCCCACTTTTTATAAATAAGGTGAATGCTGTGTTACTGATGCTTGGTCACATGCATGAAAAGTGTTCATTCAAGTCACCTCACACACAGATAAATGATGCCAAGGTACTATCCCAGAGAGAGAGGAGACTGGGAACTTGGGAAATGAGTAAGCAACAAAAATAATAATTTTGTTGGGCTCCTTCTTGTACAGTGTAATACCATTTTAGAAATGATAGATCTGGTGTGGGCGGTGGTCTGAATAAGTCTACCTAAACCTACTCACTAACTCTGCAAGGCAAATATTATGCTAATTTCAATCCATTGTATCCATCGAACTGCAGAACACCAGCTGAATCTTTGTAACACATGGAACAAGACCAAGGACACTTTTGTTATTCACAAGCTTTTGTAACCGCTGAACCACACTTACCATACTCTGCCCTGTGTATTCAGGTATTTGTACTAGAGGTCGACCGATTATGATTTTTCAACGCCGATACCGATTATTGGAGGACAAAAAAAAGCTGATACCGATTAATCGGCCGATTTTTTAAATTTATTTGTAATAATGACAATTACAACAATACTGAATGAACACTTATTTTAACTTAATATAATACATCAATAAAATCAATTTAGCCTCAAATAAATAATGAAACATGTTCAATTTGGTTTAAATAATGCAAAAACAAGTGTTGGAGAAGAAAATAAAAGTGCAATATGTGCCATGTAAGAAAGCTAACGTTTAAGTTCCTTGCTCAGATTATGAGAACATATGAAAGCTGGTGGTTCCTTTTAACATGAGTCTTCAATATTCCCAGGTAAGAAGTTTTAGGTTGTAGTTATTATAGAAATTATAGGACTTTTTCTCTCTATACGATTTATATTTCATATACCTTTGACGATTGGATGTTCTGATAGGCACTTTAGTATTGCCAGTGTAACAGTATAGCTTCCATCCCTCTCCTCGCCGCTACCTGGGCTCGAACCAGGAACACATCGACAACAGCCACCCTCGAAGCAGCGTTACCCATGCAGAGCAAGGGGAACAACTACTCCAAGTCTCAGAGCGAGTGACGTTTGAAACGCTATTAGCGCGCACCCCGCTAACTAGCTAGCCATTTCACATCGGTTACACCAGCCTAATCTCGGGAGTTGATAGGCTTGAAGTCATAAACAGTGCAATGCTTGAAGCTTTGCGGAGAGCTGCTGGCAAAACCCACGAAAGTGCTGTTTGAATGAATGCTTACGAGCCTGCTGGTGCCTACCATCACTCAGTCACACTGCTCTATCAAATCATAGACTTAATTATAACATAATAACACACAGAAATACGAGCCTTCGGTCATTAATATGGTCGAATCCGGAAACTATCATCTCGAAAACAAAACGTTTATTCTTTCAGTGAAATACGGAACCGATCCGTATTTTATCTAACGGGTGGCATCCATAAGTCTAAATATTCCTGTTACATTGCACAACCTTCAATGTTATGTCATAATTACGTAAAATCCTGGCAAATTAGTTCACAATGAACCAGGCGGCCCAAACTGTTGCATATACCCTGACTCTGCGTGCAATGAACGCAAGAGAAGTGACACAATTTCACCTGGTTAATATTGCCTGCTAACCTGGATTTCTTTTAGCTAAATATGCAGGTTTAAAAATATATACTTCTGTCTATTGATTTTAAGAAAGGCATTGATGTTCATGGTTAGGTACACGTTGGAGCAACGACAGTCCTTTTTTGCGAATGCGCACTACATATGCAACGCAGGACACGCTAGATAAACTAGTAATATCATCAACCATGTTTAGTCAACTAGTGATTATGATTGACTGATTGATTGTTTTTTATAAAATAAGTTTAATGCTAGCTAGCAACTTACCTTGGCTTCTTACTGCATTCGCGTAACAGGCGGGCTCCTCGTGAGGCAGGTGGTTAGAGCGTTGGACTAGTTAACCGTAAGGTTGCAAGATTGAATCCCTGAGCTGACAAGGTTAAAATCTGTCGTTCTGCCCCTGAACAAGGCAGTTAACCCACCGTTCCTAGGCCGTCATTGAAAATAAGAATGTGTTCTTAACTGACTCTTGCCTAGTTAAATAAAAAAATAAAAAATCTGCGTCCAAAATTACCGATTTATGATTGTTATGAACACTTGAAATCGGCCCCAATTAATCGGCCATTCCGATTAATCGGTCGACCTCTAATTTGTACAGCACTTCTCTATGAATGTGTATTCCGCTGATTGGATTATAAATAGAATCCAAAAAAACATCACAACTTTGGACCGTATTTAGTCATTAGATACTTACTTGAAGTATTAAGAGGTGAAAACAGGACTATTCGTGTCTATACATCGTGGCTCCGACCCGTGCCTCTTTGGATTTGCAGATAGAGAGGCCCGGCTGCCACGGCTTCAGTGATCCCTCCTATTCTCTGCCTGGTTACTGTCTGATGCCGGACCCACCCCCTAAGTCACTCTATCACCGAGCAACAGGGAGACAGAAGTCCTGCGGAAGTTTACATAGTAATATGACCCCTTTAATAACGGCAGATCAGCCAGTACACTGCATCCCTCTGGTCACCATGCTGTGTATCATCAGGGTGACAAATACAATACACATTTAGATAAGACAGCCCTGGCTTCCTCCATAACAAACCTTCCCTCACACCACGACAGTACATTCTCATAATGTACCATATTTGACATTCAACTCAGCGTAATTGTGTTTCACTGAAAAGAAACTAGAACAAAGGCTGTCACAGTGATAATCCCAACAATAATAATAATGGTCATTATTATAATTATTATTATAGAGGCATCAATCCCCCAAATTACACTCACCAGTCTTGCCGCAGAGCTCCATACTTTGTTAGGCAAACAAAGAGGAGCTTCACCAGGCTGATGCGAGCCTTCATTATAGTTGGTATTTGGTGTGATTAATGGATACATGCAACATGCAATAGGAAAAAAGTTACCCATCGTGCTCTGCAAAGAAATCCCCAGAAGAATCTTGTGCCTCATAAGTCGTGCTCGAGCACGGGTGGTGTAAACACGTTTGCTCTCTCATGTCGCATTGTGCCGCAGTGTCTCTTAGGGTTTGGGCCTGCTCTTTGGGAACGAGATGAGGAGGTATTTTTTTATTTCCTTTGTCGAGTAATCGCTCAAATTTTTTCTCTACCCGCTTTAATGAAGTGATAATTCCATGATAATTAACGTAATCCTGCACCAAAGCAAATGTGCCTAATGACTGTTGTTCTGTTAGTCAGAGTTGGTGAAGGGGAGGATAGGTTGCCTGCAATGGGAGAAACTGAGGCAGAGTCCCAGACAGGGACAAGAAGACAGAAACAGAGAGGAGAAGTGCCTGGGGGCGAGGGATGGAGAAAAGTGTTGGGGAAATGTAGTTTGTGACCTTAACTCTCTCTGGTGGGTTGGAGATTGGAGCAGGCCCTGGCACTTTCCATTCAGCAGTTCAAATAATGGGGTCCTAACGGGTCAATTGGATACCAATTTCTGTGCCTGGGAGAGCACCTATTGCTGTACCCTCACATTGCCTAACAAAAAATATGACTGGCTGGGGATGATGAGGACAGGTGAGAGGGGCCACAGTGAGAGGGGCCACAGACCAAGGTATTGTCCTTGACATTTCATTTGTGCAGGGTATCATCTTTGACATTTCCTTTATTTGATGTGTGTGACTCACTCTCTCTCCTTTTCAACCAGATCAGTTTCATTATACTGAACCCTGTGTTTAAACATTCCACAATCACCATCTTGTCAATCAAAGCTATGTTATGTTATCTATTTTGAGGGCTTTATTGACCAATCGCACGCACATACACACACAGTATTTGTATTCACATTTTTGATGAATGAATAGCTGCAAATTTACAATTCAGCCTAAATGAATGTTTGCGGCGTCCATTTTTTTCTCAGACAGCAGAGCTCCTGCAGGGCTCTGGAGATTAATAATGCCATTCAGAGCAGGGTGCTTTCATTGGTGGCACACAGGTCAGCGGCCAGACCTGATCAAAGTTTTCTGATAACTTCAGTCAGGGTTTATCACTGCCACATTCATAGCGTGAAAGTATTTGGCTCTGTGGAGGATGTCAGGTCTTTTGTGTTCGTGCCAGGCGAAAGACTCTCCATCGGTATTCATAAACACTGCTGGTTTGATCTTGATTAGTTCACTGTGACCTTACCCAGGGTCAAAATATGTTTCCCTTCTTTTTATACCTAACCTTGAAGTTTTTTATATATTTTTTTATTTTACCTTTATTTAACTAGGTAAGTCAGTTAAGAACAAATTATTATTTTCAATAACGGCTTAGGAACAGTGGGTTAACTGCCTTGTTCCTACTATAACTGCACTATTACAAAGTATCACACACTTCACAGAAACATAGCATTACCATTGGTTTATGACCATGCCTACTTTTGGAACAGATTATTGAGACAAAGGAACATGAAAGAGATGTAATGACTTGATATAACCTCTGGGGTTTAGATGTTGACTTATCCGTGAATTATGTCTGTCCGAGTGATTACATACTGTAGCATTCATAATTAACATAGCCAATCAGACTGCAGTAACAAAGTACTGTACTATTGAACATACCTGCTATGCACAAATCAGAACTTACTAGTAGAACCATTGAGATGTACTAGTATCCAAAGTCCCACCCAGCTGACTACTTTAAAATGGTGAAAGTCGTCAATTGCGCTGCCCAGGCTTTGGGCCCATGAGGCCTTTAAGCCTTGGATGTAGGTTTTACGCCTCTGCTTGAATCTTCTCCCCATAGAACCAGCAAAACAATTCAGAAGACCTGACAGCCAACTCAATTTACAAACCTTTCAGTCCATGCTGTGACAACCAAGTATATTTATACACCTTTCAGTCCATGCTGTGACAACCAAATCAATTTACAAACCTTTCAGTCTATGCTGTGTTTTGAGGTATGGTATCATAGCAATTGGGCCCATAAAGATTTTTGGCAATGATGCTATTATGTTGTTTCAAATGCACCATGGAGTTGATCAATTACGTTGTACTCAGAACTTGGTGTGCCCCTCTTCACAGTGCAACATAACTAGAACAAAAAATAGTCCTCCATGTGAAAAGATCAGATACCTCCAAAGCCCCTGAGGGAGATAGGGAGTTTAATTAATAGCATCAAGTTTGAGGAAAACTAAATTGATATCTTCTTCTGGAGAAAATGATTTCCCTCATTGCTATCAGGTTGCTACTGCGGTGTGGACTTGACGAGAAGCAGAGAAACTGTCCTGTGTGTGTCTGTCTTTGTTAAAATAAATACAGGCCCTACATGTCTCCAAAATATGCACAAAAAAGTATTAATCTCTGGCTCAATTGTTGTAGTTACATAAAAACAATACAGAGTTTTTAAACAAAAAAGACAAAGACCGAAAGGATCTAAAAAAGAACAGAATGTAAAAAAAAAAGAAACAGCATGATTAAAAAAGCAACAGGTGAAGAAGTTCAAGGGACTGAAGACGGAAGAAGTTACAGTGTCTAAAGACAGGAGGAGAGTTACAGCGTCTAAAGACAGGGGAAGAGTTACAGCGTCTAAAGACAGGAGAAGAGTTACAGCGTCTAAAGGCAGGAGAAGAGTTACAGCGTCTAAAGACAGGAGAAGAGTTACAGCGTCTAAAGACAGGAGAAGAGTTACAGCGTCTAAAGACAGGAGAAGTTACAGCGTCTAAAGACAGGAGAAGAGTTACAGCGTCTAAAGACAGGAGAAGAGTTACAGCGTCTAAAGACAGGGGAAGAGTTACAGTGTCTAAAGACGGAAAGAGTTACAGCGTCTAAAGACAGGAGAAGAGTTACAGCGTCTAAAAACAGGAGAAGAGTTACAGCGTCTAAAGACAGGAGAAGAGTTACAGCGTCTAAAGACAAGAGAAGAGTTACAGCGTCTAAAGACAGGAGAAGTTACAGCGTCTAAAGACAGGAGAAGAGTTACAGCGTCTAAAGACAGGAGAAGAGTTACAGCGTCTAAAGACAGGATAAGAGTTACAGCGTCTAAAGACACGGAAAGAGTTACAGCGTCTAAAGACACGGAAAGAGTTACAGCGTCTAAAGACAGGAGAAGTGTTACAGTGTCTAAAGACATGAAAAAAGTTACAGCGTCTAAAGACAGGGAAAGTGTTACAGGGTCTAAAGACGGAAAGAGTTACAGCGTCTAAAGACACGGAAAGAGTTACAGCGTCTAAAGACAGGGGAAGAGTTACAGCATCTAAAGACAGGGAAAGACTTACAGCGTCTAAAGACAGGAGAAGAGTTACAGCGTCTAAAGACAGGGGAAGAGTTACAGCGTCTAAAGACAGGAGAAGAGTTACAGCGTCTAAAGACAGGAGAAGAGTTACAGCGTCTAAAAACACGGAAAGAGTTACAGCGTCTAAAGACACGGAAAGAGTTACAGCGTCTAAAGACAGGGGAAGAGTTACAGCGTCTAAAGACAGGGAAAGACTTACAGCGTCTAAAGACAGGAGAAGAGTTACAGCATCTAAAGACAGGGGAAGAGTTACAGCGTCTAAAGACAAGGAAAGTGTTACAGCGTCTAAAGACAGGAGAAGTGTTACAGCGTCTAAAGACACGGAAAGTGTTACAGCGTCTAAAGACGGAAAGAGTTACAGCGTCTAAAGACACGGAAAGAGTTACAGCGTCTAAAGACAGGGGAAGAGTTACAGCGTCTAAAGACAGGGAAAGACTTACAGCGTCTAAAGACAGGAGAAGAGTTACAGCGTCTAAAGACAGGGGAAGAGTTACAGCGTCTAAAGACAGGAGAAGAGTTACAGCGTCTAAAGACAGGAGAAGAGTTACAGCGTCTAAAGACACGGAAAGAGTTACAGCGTCTAAAGACACGGAAAGAGTTACAGCGTCTAAAGACAGGGGAAGAGTTACAGCGTCTACTGACAGGGAAAGACTTACAGCGTCTAAAGACAGGAGAAGAGTTACAGCGTCTAAAGACAGGGGAAGAGTTACAGCGTCTAAAGACAAGGAAAGTGTTACAGCGTCTAAAGACAGGAGAAGTGTTACAGCGTCTAAAGACGGAAAGAGTTTCAGCGTCTAAAGACAGGAGAAGAGTTACAGCGTCTAAAAATAGGAGAAGAGTTACAGCGTCTAAAGACACGGAAAGAGTTACAGCGTCTAAAGACAGGAGAAGAGTTACAGCGTCTAAAGACAGGAGAAGAGTTACAGCGTCTAAAGACAGGAGAAGAGTTACAGCGTCTAAAGACAGGGGAAGAGTTACAGCGTCTAAAGACGGAAAGAGTTACAGCGTCTAAAGACAGGAGAAGAGTTACAGCGTCTAAAGACAGGAGAATAGTTACAGCGTCTAAAGACAGGAGAAGAGTTACAGCGTCTAAAGACAGGAGAAGAGTTACAGCGTCTAAAGACAGGAGAAGAGTTACAGCGTCTAAAGACAGGAGAAGAGTTACAGCGTCTAAAGACAGGGGAAGAGATACAGCGTCTAAAGACGGAAAGAGTTACAGCGTCTAAAGACAGCAGAAGAGTTACAGCGTCTAAAGACAGGAGAAGAGTTACAGCGTCTAAAGACACGGAAGAGTTACAGCGTCTAAAGACAGAAGAAGAGTTACAGCGTCTAAAGACAGGAGAAGAGTTACAGCGTCTAAAGACAGCAGAAGTGTTACAGCGTCTAAAGACAGGAGAAGAGTTACAGCGTCTAAAGACACGGAAAGAGTTACAGCGTCTAAAGACAGGAGAAGAGTTACAGCGTCTAAAGACAGGAGAAGAGTTACAGCGTCTAAAGACAGGGGAAGAGTTACAGCGTCTAAAGACGGAAAGAGTTACAGCGTCTAAAGACAGGAGAAGAGTTACAGCGTCTAAAAATAGGAGAAGAGTTACAGCGTCTAAAGACACGGAAAGAGTTACAGCGTCTAAAGACAGGAGAAGAGTTACAGCGTCTAAAGACAGGAGAAGAGTTACAGCGTCTAAAGACAGGGGAAGAGTTACAGCGTCTAAAGACGGAAAGAGTTACAGCGTCTAAAGACAGGAGAAGAGTTACAGCGTCTAAAGACAGGAGAAGAGTTACAGCGTCTAAAGACAGGAGAAGAGTTACAGCGTCTAAAGACAGGAGAAGAGTTACAGCGTCTAAAGACGGAAAGAGTTACAGCGTCTAAAGACAGGAGAAGAGTTACAGCGTCTAAAGACACGGAAAGAGTTACAGCGTCTAAAGACAGGAGAAGAGTTACAGCGTCTAAAGACAGGAGAAGAGTTACAGCGTCTAAAGACGGAAAGAGTTACAGCGTCTAAAGACAGGAGAAGAGTTACAGCGTCTAAAGACACGGAAAGAGTTACAGCGTCTAAAGACAGGAGAAGAGTTACAGCGTCTAAAGACAGGAGAAGAGTTACAGCGTCTAAAGACAGGAGAAGAGTTTCAGCGTCTAAAGACAAGAGAAGAGTTACAGCGTCTAAAGACGGAAAGAGTTACAGCGTCTAAAGACAGGAGAAGAGTTGCAGCGTCTAAAGACGGAAAGAGTTACAGCGTCTAAAGACAGGAGAAGAGTTGCAGCGTCTAAAGACACGGAAAGAGTTACAGCGTCTAAAGACAGGAGAAGAGTTACAGCGTCTAAAGACAGGAGAAGAGTTACAGCGTCTAAAGACAGGAGAAGAGTTACAGCGTCTAAAGACAGGAGAAGAGTTACAGCGTCTAAAGACAGGGGAAGAGTTACAGCGTCTAAAGACGGAAAGAGTTACAGCGTCTAAAGACAGGAGAAGAGTTACAGCGTCTAAAGACAGGAGAATAGTTACAGCGTCTAAAGACAGGAGAAGAGTTACAGCGTCTAAAGACAGGAGAAGAGTTACAGCGTCTAAAGACAGGAGAAGAGTTACAGCGTCTAAAGACAGGAGAAGAGTTACAGCGTCTAAAGACAGGGGAAGAGATACAGCGTCTAAAGACGGAAAGAGTTACAGCGTCTAAAGACAGCAGAAGAGTTACAGCGTCTAAAGACAGGAGAAGAGTTACAGCGTCTAAAGACACGGAAAGAGTTACAGCGTCTAAAGACAGAAGAAGAGTTACAGCGTCTAAAGACAGGAGAAGAGTTACAGCGTCTAAAGACAGCAGAAGAGATACAGCGTCTAAAGACAGGAGAAGAGTTACAGCGTCTAAAGACACGGAAAGAGTTACAGCGTCTAAAGACAGGAGAAGAGTTACAGCGTCTAAAGACAGGAGAAGAGTTACAGCGTCTAAAGACAGGGGAAGAGTTACAGCGTCTTAAGACGGAAAGAGTTACAGCGTCTAAAGACAGGAGAAGAGTTACAGCGTCTAAAAATAGGAGAAGAGTTACAGCGTCTAAAGACACGGAAAGAGTTACAGCGTCTAAAGACAGGAGAAGAGTTACAGCGTCTAAAGACAGGAGAAGAGTTACAGCGTCTAAAGACAGGGGAAGAGTTACAGCGTCTAAAGACGGAAAGAGTTACAGCGTCTAAAGACAGGAGAAGAGTTACAGCGTCTAAAGACAGGAGAAGAGTTACAGCGTCTAAAGACAGGAGAAGAGTTACAGCGTCTAAAGACAGGAGAAGAGTTACAGCGTCTAAAGACACGGAAAGAGTTACAGCGTCTAAAGACAGAAGAAGAGTTACAGCGTCTAAAGACAGGAGAAGAGTTACAGCGTCTAAAGACAGCAGAAGAGATACAGCGTCTAAAGACAGGAGAAGAGTTACAGCGTCTAAAGACACGGAAAGAGTTACAGCGTCTAAAGACAGGAGAAGAGTTACAGCGTCTAAAGACAGGAGAAGAGTTACAGCGTCTAAAGACAGGGGAAGAGTTACAGCGTCTTAAGACGGAAAGAGTTACAGCGTCTAAAGACAGGAGAAGAGTTACAGCGTCTAAAAATAGGAGAAGAGTTACAGCGTCTAAAGACACGGAAAGAGTTACAGCGTCTAAAGACAGGAGAAGAGTTACAGCGTCTAAAGACAGGAGAAGAGTTACAGCGTCTAAAGACAGGGGAAGAGTTACAGCGTCTAAAGACGGAAAGAGTTACAGCGTCTAAAGACAGGAGAAGAGTTACAGCGTCTAAAGACAGGAGAAGAGTTACAGCGTCTAAAGACAGGAGAAGAGTTACAGCGTCTAAAGACAGGAGAAGAGTTACAGCGTCTAAAGACGGAAAGAGTTACAGCGTCTAAAGACAGGAGAAGAGTTACAGCGTCTAAAGACACGGAAAGAGTTACAGCGTCTAAAGACAGGAGAAGAGTTACAGCGTCTAAAGACAGGAGAAGAGTTACAGCGTCTAAAGACGGAAAGAGTTACAGCGTCTAAAGACAGGAGAAGAGTTACAGCGTCTAAAGACACGGAAAGAGTTACAGCGTCTAAAGACAGGAGAAGAGTTACAGCGTCTAAAGACAGGAGAAGAGTTACAGCGTCTAAAGACAGGAGAAGAGTTACAGCGTCTAAAGACAAGAGAAGAGTTACAGCGTCTAAAGACGGAAAGAGTTACAGCGTCTAAAGACAGGAGAAGAGTTGCAGCGTCTAAAGACACGGAAAGAGTTACAGCGTCTAAAGACAGGAGAAGAGTTACAGCGTCTAAAGACAGGAGAAGAGTTACAGCGTCTAAAGACAGGAGAAGAGTTACAGCGTCTAAAGACAGGGGAAGAGTTACAGCGTCTAAAGACGGAAAGAGTTACAGCGTCTAAAGACAGGAGAAGAGTTACAGCGTCTAAAGACAGGAGAATAGTTACAGCGTCTAAAGACAGGAGAAGAGTTACAGCGTCTAAAGACAGGAGAAGAGTTACAGCGTCTAAAGACAGGAGAAGAGTTACAGCGTCTAAAGACAGGAGAAGAGTTACAGCGTCTAAAGACAGGGAAAGAGATACAGCGTCTAAAGACGGAAAGAGTTACAGCGTCTAAAGACAGCAGAAGAGTTACAGCGTCTAAAGACAGGAGAAGAGTTACAGCGTCTAAAGACGGAGAGAGTTACAGCGTCTAAAGACACGGAAAGAGTTACAGCGTCTAAAGACAGGGAAAGAGTTACAGCGTCTAAAGACAGGAGAAGAGTTACAGAGTCTAAAGACAGGGGAAGAGTTACAGCATCTAAAGACAGGGAAAGAGTTTCAGCGTCTAAAGACAGGGAAAGAGTTACAGCGTCTAAAGACAGGAGAAGAGTTACAGAGTTTAAAGACAGGGGAAGAGTTACAGCATCTAAAGACAGAAGAAGAGTTACAGCGTCTAAAGACAGGAGAAGAGTTACAGCGTCTAAAGACAGCAGAAGTGTTACAGCGTCTAAAGACAGGAGAAGAGTTACAGCGTCTAAAGACACGGAAAGAGTTACAGCGTCTAAAGACAGGAGAAGAGTTACAGCGTCTAAAGACAGGAGAAGAGTTACAGCGTCTAAAGACAGGGGAAGAGTTACAGCGTCTAAAGACGGAAAGAGTTACAGCGTCTAAAGACAGGAGAAGAGTTACAGCGTCTAAAAATAGGAGAAGAGTTACAGCGTCTAAAGACACGGAAAGAGTTACAGCGTCTAAAGACAGGAGAAGAGTTACAGCGTCTAAAGACAGGAGAAGAGTTACAGCGTCTAAAGACAGGGGAAGAGTTACAGCGTATAAAGACGGAAAGAGTTACAGCGTCTAAAGACAGGAGAAGAGTTACAGCGTCTAAAGACAGGAGAAGAGTTACAGCGTCTAAAGACAGGAGAAGAGTTACAGCGTCTAAAGACAGGAGAAGAGTTACAGCGTCTAAAGACGGAAAGAGTTACAGCGTCTAAAGACAGGAGAAGAGTTACAGCGTCTAAAGACACGGAAAGAGTTACAGCGTCTAAAGACAGGAGAAGAGTTACAGCGTCTAAAGACAGGAGAAGAGTTACAGCGTCTAAAGACGGAAAGAGTTACAGCGTCTAAAGACAGGAGAAGAGTTACAGCGTCTAAAGACACGGAAAGAGTTACAGCGTCTAAAGACAGGAGAAGAGTTACAGCGTCTAAAGACAGGAGAAGAGTTACAGCGTCTAAAGACAGGAGAAGAGTTTCAGCGTCTAAAGACAAGAGAAGAGTTACAGCGTCTAAAGACGGAAAGAGTTACAGCGTCTAAAGACAGGAGAAGAGTTGCAGCGTCTAAAGACGGAAAGAGTTACAGCGTCTAAAGACAGGAGAAGAGTTGCAGCGTCTAAAGACACGGAAAGAGTTACAGCGTCTAAAGACAGGAGAAGAGTTACAGCGTCTAAAGACAGGAGAAGAGTTACAGCGTCTAAAGACAGGAGAAGAGTTACAGCGTCTAAAGACAGGAGAAGAGTTACAGCGTCTAAAGACAGGGGAAGAGTTACAGCGTCTAAAGACGGAAAGAGTTACAGCGTCTAAAGACAGGAGAAGAGTTACAGCGTCTAAAGACAGGAGAATAGTTACAGCGTCTAAAGACAGGAGAAGAGTTACAGCGTCTAAAGACAGGAGAAGAGTTACAGCGTCTAAAGACAGGAGAAGAGTTACAGCGTCTAAAGACAGGAGAAGAGTTACAGCGTCTAAAGACAGGGGAAGAGATACAGCGTCTAAAGACGGAAAGAGTTACAGCGTCTAAAGACAGCAGAAGAGTTACAGCGTCTAAAGACAGGAGAAGAGTTACAGCGTCTAAAGACACGGAAAGAGTTACAGCGTCTAAAGACAGAAGAAGAGTTACAGCGTCTAAAGACAGGAGAAGAGTTACAGCGTCTAAAGACAGCAGAAGAGATACAGCGTCTAAAGACAGGAGAAGAGTTACAGCGTCTAAAGACACGGAAAGAGTTACAGCGTCTAAAGACAGGAGAAGAGTTACAGCGTCTAAAGACAGGAGAAGAGTTACAGCGTCTAAAGACAGGGGAAGAGTTACAGCGTCTTAAGACGGAAAGAGTTACAGCGTCTAAAGACAGGAGAAGAGTTACAGCGTCTAAAAATAGGAGAAGAGTTACAGCGTCTAAAGACACGGAAAGAGTTACAGCGTCTAAAGACAGGAGAAGAGTTACAGCGTCTAAAGACAGGAGAAGAGTTACAGCGTCTAAAGACAGGGGAAGAGTTACAGCGTCTAAAGACGGAAAGAGTTACAGCGTCTAAAGACAGGAGAAGAGTTACAGCGTCTAAAGACAGGAGAAGAGTTACAGCGTCTAAAGACAGGAGAAGAGTTACAGCGTCTAAAGACAGGAGAAGAGTTACAGCGTCTAAAGACACGGAAAGAGTTACAGCGTCTAAAGACAGAAGAAGAGTTACAGCGTCTAAAGACAGGAGAAGAGTTACAGCGTCTAAAGACAGCAGAAGAGATACAGCGTCTAAAGACAGGAGAAGAGTTACAGCGTCTAAAGACACGGAAAGAGTTACAGCGTCTAAAGACAGGAGAAGAGTTACAGCGTCTAAAGACAGGAGAAGAGTTACAGCGTCTAAAGACAGGGGAAGAGTTACAGCGTCTTAAGACGGAAAGAGTTACAGCGTCTAAAGACAGGAGAAGAGTTACAGCGTCTAAAAATAGGAGAAGAGTTACAGCGTCTAAAGACACGGAAAGAGTTACAGCGTCTAAAGACAGGAGAAGAGTTACAGCGTCTAAAGACAGGAGAAGAGTTACAGCGTCTAAAGACAGGGGAAGAGTTACAGCGTCTAAAGACGGAAAGAGTTACAGCGTCTAAAGACAGGAGAAGAGTTACAGCGTCTAAAGACAGGAGAAGAGTTACAGCGTCTAAAGACAGGAGAAGAGTTACAGCGTCTAAAGACAGGAGAAGAGTTACAGCGTCTAAAGACGGAAAGAGTTACAGCGTCTAAAGACAGGAGAAGAGTTACAGCGTCTAAAGACACGGAAAGAGTTACAGCGTCTAAAGACAGGAGAAGAGTTACAGCGTCTAAAGACAGGAGAAGAGTTACAGCGTCTAAAGACGGAAAGAGTTACAGCGTCTAAAGACAGGAGAAGAGTTACAGCGTCTAAAGACACGGAAAGAGTTACAGCGTCTAAAGACAGGAGAAGAGTTACAGCGTCTAAAGACAGGAGAAGAGTTACAGCGTCTAAAGACAGGAGAAGAGTTACAGCGTCTAAAGACAAGAGAAGAGTTACAGCGTCTAAAGACGGAAAGAGTTACAGCGTCTAAAGACAGGAGAAGAGTTGCAGCGTCTAAAGACACGGAAAGAGTTACAGCGTCTAAAGACAGGAGAAGAGTTACAGCGTCTAAAGACAGGAGAAGAGTTACAGCGTCTAAAGACAGGAGAAGAGTTACAGCGTCTAAAGACAGGGGAAGAGTTACAGCGTCTAAAGACTGAAAGAGTTACAGCGTCTAAAGACAGGAGAAGAGTTACAGCGTCTAAAGACAGGAGAATAGTTACAGCGTCTAAAGACAGGAGAAGAGTTACAGCGTCTAAAGACAGGAGAAGAGTTACAGCGTCTAAAGACAGGAGAAGAGTTACAGCGTCTAAAGACAGGAGAAGAGTTACAGCGTCTAAAGACAGGGAAAGAGATACAGCGTCTAAAGACGGAAAGAGTTACAGCGTCTAAAGACAGCAGAAGAGTTACAGCGTCTAAAGACAGGAGAAGAGTTACAGCGTCTAAAGACGGAGAGAGTTACAGCGTCTAAAGACACGGAAAGAGTTACAGCGTCTAAAGACAGGGAAAGAGTTACAGCGTCTAAAGACAGGAGAAGAGTTACAGAGTCTAAAGACAGGGGAAGAGTTACAGCATCTAAAGACAGGGAAAGAGTTTCAGCGTCTAAAGACAGGGAAAGAGTTACAGCGTCTAAAGACAGGAGAAGAGTTACAGAGTTTAAAGACAGGGGAAGAGTTACAGCATCTAAAGACAAGGGAAGAGTTACAGCGTCTAAAGACAGGGAAAGAGTTTCAGCGTCTAAAGGCAGGAGAAGAGTTACAGAGTCTAAAGACAGGGGAAGAGTTACAGCGTCTAAAGACAGGAGAAGAGTTACAGCGTCTAAAGACGGAAAGAGTTTCAGCGTCTAAAGACAGGAGAAGAGTTACAGCGTCTAAAGACACGGAAAGAGTTACAGCGTCTAAAGACAGGAGAAGAGTTACAGCGTCTAAAGACATGGAAAGAGTTACAGCGTCTAAAGACACGGAAAGAGTTACAGCGTCTAAAGACGGAAAGAGTTACAGCGTCTAAAGACAGGAGAAGAGTTACAGCGTCTAAAGACAGGAGAAGAGTTACAGCGTCTAAAGACAGGAGAAGAGTTACAGCGTCTAAAGACAGGAGAAGAGTTACAGCGTCTAAAGACGGAAAGAGTTACAGCGTCTAAAGACAGGAGAAGAGTTACAGCGTCTAAAGACACGGAAAGAGTTACAGCGTCTAAAGACAGGAGAAGAGTTACAGCGTCTAAAGACAGGAGAAGAGTTACAGCGTCTAAAGACGGAAAGAGTTACAGCGTCTAAAGACAGGAGAAGAGTTACAGCGTCTAAAGACAGGAGAAGAGTTACAGCGTCTAAAGACAGGAGAAGAGTTACAGCGTCTAAAGACAGGAGAAGAGTTACAGCGTCTAAAGACGGAAAGAGTTACAGCGTCTAAAGACAGGAGAAGAGTTACAGCGTCTAAAGACACGGAAAGAGTTACAGCGTCTAAAGACAGGAGAAGAGTTACAGCGTCTAAAGACAGGAGAAGAGTTACAGCGTCTAAAGACAGGAGAAGAGTTACAGCGTCTAAAGACAAGAGAAGAGTTACAGCGTCTAAAGACGGAAAGAGTTACAGCGTCTAAAGACAGGAGAAGAGTTACAGCGTCTAAAGACACGGAAAGAGTTACAGCGTCTAAAGACAGGAGAAGAGTTACAGCGTCTAAAGACAGGAGAAGAGTTACAGCGTCTAAAGACAGGAGAAGAGTTACAGCGTCTAAAGACAGGGGAAGAGTTACAGCGTCTAAAGACGGAAAGAGTTACAGCGTCTAAAGACAGGAGAAGAGTTACAGCGTCTAAAGACAGGAGAATAGTTACAGCGTCTAAAGACAGGAGAAGAGTTACAGCGTCTAAAGACAGGAGAAGAGTTACAGCGTCTAAAGACAGGAGAAGAGTTACAGCGTCTAAAGACAGGAGAAGAGTTACAGCGTCTAAAGACAGGGGAAGAGATACAGCGTCTAAAGACGGAAAGAGTTACAGCGTCTAAAGACAGCAGAAGAGTTACAGCGTCTAAAGACAGGAGAAGAGTTACAGCGTCTAAAGACACGGAAGAGTTACAGCGTCTAAAGACAGAAGAAGAGTTACAGCGTCTAAAGACAGGAGAAGAGTTACAGCGTCTAAAGACAGCAGAAGTGTTACAGCGTCTAAAGACAGGAGAAGAGTTACAGCGTCTAAAGACACGGAAAGAGTTACAGCGTCTAAAGACAGGAGAAGAGTTACAGCGTCTAAAGACAGGAGAAGAGTTACAGCGTCTAAAGACAGGGGAAGAGTTACAGCGTCTAAAGACGGAAAGAGTTACAGCGTCTAAAGACAGGAGAAGAGTTACAGCGTCTAAAAATAGGAGAAGAGTTACAGCGTCTAAAGACACGGAAAGAGTTACAGCATCTAAAGACAGGAGAAGAGTTACAGCGTCTAAAGACAGGAGAAGAGTTACAGCGTCTAAAGACAGGGGAAGAGTTACAGCGTCTAAAGACGGAAAGAGTTACAGCGTCTAAAGACAGGAGAAGAGTTACAGCGTCTAAAGACAGGAGAAGAGTTACAGCGTCTAAAGACAGGAGAAGAGTTACAGCGTCTAAAGACAGGAGAAGAGTTACAGCGTCTAAAGATGGAAAGAGTTACAGCGTCTAAAGACAGGAGAAGAGTTACAGCGTCTAAAGACACGGAAAGAGTTACAGCGTCTAAAGACAGGAGAAGAGTTACAGCATCTAAAGACAGGAGAAGAGTTACAGCGTCTAAAGACGGAAAGAGTTACAGCGTCTAAAGACAGGAGAAGAGTTACAGCGTCTAAAGACACGGAAAGAGTTACAGCGTCTAAAGACAGGAGAAGAGTTACAGCGTCTAAAGACAGGAGAAGAGTTACAGCGTCTAAAGACAGGAGAAGAGTTTCAGCGTCTAAAGACAAGAGAAGAGTTACAGCGTCTAAAGACGGAAAGAGTTACAGCGTCTAAAGACAGGAGAAGAGTTGCAGCGTCTAAAGACGGAAAGAGTTACAGCGTCTAAAGACAGGAGAAGAGTTACAGCGTCTAAAGACAGGGGAAGAGTTACAGCGTCTAAAGACGGAAAGAGTTACAGCGTCTAAAGACAGGAGAAGAGTTACAGCGTCTAAAGACAGGAGAATAGTTACAGCGTCTAAAGACAGGAGAAGAGTTACAGCGTCTAAAGACAGGAGAAGAGTTACAGCGTCTAAAGACAGGAGAAGAGTTACAGCGTCTAAAGACAGGAGAAGAGTTACAGCGTCTAAAGACAGGGAAAGAGATACAGCGTCTAAAGACGGAAAGAGTTACAGCGTCTAAAGACAGCAGAAGAGTTACAGCGTCTAAAGACAGGAGAAGAGTTACAGCGTCTAAAGACGGAGAGAGTTACAGCGTCTAAAGACACGGAAAGAGTTACAGCGTCTAAAGACAGGGAAAGAGTTACAGCGTCTAAAGACAGGAGAAGAGTTACAGAGTCTAAAGACAGGGGAAGAGTTACAGCATCTAAAGACAGGGAAAGAGTTTCAGCGTCTAAAGACAGGGAAAGAGTTACAGCGTCTAAAGACAGGAGAAGAGTTACAGAGTTTAAAGACAGGGGAAGAGTTACAGCATCTAAAGACAGGGGAAGAGTTACAGCGTCTAAAGACAGGGAAAGAGTTTCAGCGTCTAAAGGCAGGAGAAGAGTTACAGAGTCTAAAGACAGGGGAAGAGTTACAGCGTCTAAAGACAGGAGAAGAGTTACAGCGTCTAAAGACGGAAAGAGTTACAGCGTCTAAAGACAGGAGAAGAGTTGCAGCGTCTAAAGACGGAAAGAGTTACAGCGTCTAAAGACAGGAGAAGAGTTACAGCGTCTAAAGACAGGGGAAGAGTTACAGCGTCTAAAGACGGAAAGAGTTACAGCGTCTAAAGACAGGAGAAGAGTTACAGCGTCTAAAGACAGGAGAATAGTTACAGCGTCTAAAGACAGGAGAAGAGTTACAGCGTCTAAAGACAGGAGAAGAGTTACAGCGTCTAAAGACAGGAGAAGAGTTACAGCGTCTAAAGACAGGGAAAGAGATACAGCGTCTAAAGACGGAAAGAGTTACAGCGTCTGAAGACAGCAGAAGAGTTACAGCGTCTAAAGACAGGAGAAGAGTTACAGCGTCTAAAGACGGAGAGAGTTACAGCGTCTAAAGACACGGAAAGAGTTACAGCGTCTAAAGACAGGGAAAGAGTTACAGCGTCTAAAGACAGGAGAAGAGTTACAGAGTCTAAAGACAGGGGAAGAGTTACAGCATCTAAAGACAGGGAAAGAGTTTCAGCGTCTAAAGACAGGGAAAGAGTTACAGCGTCTAAAGACAGGAGAAGAGTTACAGAGTTTAAAGACAGGGGAAGAGTTACAGCATCTAAAGACAGGGGAAGAGTTACAGCGTCTAAAGACAGGGAAAGAGTTTCAGCGTCTAAAGGCAGGAGAAGAGTTACAGAGTCTAAAGACAGGGGAAGAGTTACAGCGTCTAAAGACAGGAGAAGAGTTACAGCGTCTAAAGACGGAAAGAGTTTCAGCGTCTAAAGACAGGAGAAGAGTTACAGCGTCTAAAGACACGGAAAGAGTTACAGCGTCTAAAGACAGGAGAAGAGTTACAGCGTCTAAAGACATGGAAAGAGTTACAGCGTCTAAAGACACGGAAAGAGTTACAGCGTCTAAAGACGGAAAGAGTTACAGCGTCTAAAGACAGGAGAAGAGTTACAGCGTCTAAAGACAGGAGAAGAGTTACAGCGTCTAAAGACAGGAGAAGAGTTACAGCGTCTAAAGACAGGAGAAGAGTTACAGCGTCTAAAGACGGAAAGAGTTACAGCGTCTAAAGACAGGAGAAGAGTTACAGCGTCTAAAGACACGGAAAGAGTTACAGCGTCTAAAGACAGGAGAAGAGTTACAGCGTCTAAAGACAGGAGAAGAGTTACAGCGTCTAAAGACGGAAAGAGTTACAGCGTCTAAAGACAGGAGAAGAGTTACAGCGTCTAAAGACAGGAGAAGAGTTACAGCGTCTAAAGACAGGAGAAGAGTTACAGCGTCTAAAGACAGGAGAAGAGTTACAGCGTCTAAAGACGGAAAGAGTTACAGCGTCTAAAGACAGGAGAAGAGTTACAGCGTCTAAAGACACGGAAAGAGTTACAGCGTCTAAAGACAGGAGAAGAGTTACAGCGTCTAAAGACAGGAGAAGAGTTACAGCGTCTAAAGACAGGAGAAGAGTTACAGCGTCTAAAGACAAGAGAAGAGTTACAGCGTCTAAAGACGGAAAGAGTTACAGCGTCTAAAGACAGGAGAAGAGTTACAGCGTCTAAAGACACGGAAAGAGTTACAGCGTCTAAAGACAGGAGAAGAGTTACAGCGTCTAAAGACAGGAGAAGAGTTACAGCGTCTAAAGACAGGAGAAGAGTTACAGCGTCTAAAGACAGGGGAAGAGTTACAGCGTCTAAAGACGGAAAGAGTTACAGCGTCTAAAGACAGGAGAAGAGTTACAGCGTCTAAAGACAGGAGAATAGTTACAGCGTCTAAAGACAGGAGAAGAGTTACAGCGTCTAAAGACAGGAGAAGAGTTACAGCGTCTAAAGACAGGAGAAGAGTTACAGCGTCTAAAGACAGGAGAAGAGTTACAGCGTCTAAAGACAGGAGAAGAGTTACAGCGTCTAAAGACAGGAGAAGAGTTACAGCGTCTAAAGATGGAAAGAGTTACAGCGTCTAAAGACAGGAGAAGAGTTACAGCGTCTAAAGACACGGAAAGAGTTACAGCGTCTAAAGACAGGAGAAGAGTTACAGCGTCTAAAGACAGGAGAAGAGTTACAGCGTCTAAAGACGGAAAGAGTTACAGCGTCTAAAGACAGGAGAAGAGTTACAGCGTCTAAAGACACGGAAAGAGTTACAGCGTCTAAAGACAGGAGAAGAGTTACAGCGTCTAAAGACAGGAGAAGAGTTACAGCGTCTAAAGACAGGAGAAGAGTTTCAGCGTCTAAAGACAAGAGAAGAGTTACAGCGTCTAAAGACGGAAAGAGTTACAGCGTCTAAAGACAGGAGAAGAGTTGCAGCGTCTAAAGACGGAAAGAGTTACAGCGTCTAAAGACAGGAGAAGAGTTACAGCGTCTAAAGACAGGGGAAGAGTTACAGCGTCTAAAGACGGAAAGAGTTACAGCGTCTAAAGACAGGAGAAGAGTTACAGCGTCTAAAGACAGGAGAATAGTTACAGCGTCTAAAGACAGGAGAAGAGTTACAGCGTCTAAAGACAGGAGAAGAGTTACAGCGTCTAAAGACAGGAGAAGAGTTACAGCGTCTAAAGACAGGAGAAGAGTTACAGCATCTAAAGACAGGGAAAGAGATACAGCGTCTAAAGACGGAAAGAGTTACAGCGTCTAAAGACAGCAGAAGAGTTACAGCGTCTAAAGACAGGAGAAGAGTTACAGCGTCTAAAGACGGAGAGAGTTACAGCGTCTAAAGACACGGAAAGAGTTACAGCGTCTAAAGACAGGGAAAGAGTTACAGCGTCTAAAGACAGGAGAAGAGTTACAGAGTCTAAAGACAGGGGAAGAGTTACAGCATCTAAAGACAGGGAAAGAGTTTCAGCGTCTAAAGACAGGGAAAGAGTTACAGCGTCTAAAGACAGGAGAAGAGTTACAGAGTTTAAAGACAGGGGAAGAGTTACAGCATCTAAAGACAGGGGAAGAGTTACAGCGTCTAAAGACAGGGAAAGAGTTTCAGCGTCTAAAGGCAGGAGAAGAGTTACAGAGTCTAAAGACAGGGGAAGAGTTACAGCGTCTAAAGACAGGAGAAGAGTTACAGCGTCTAAAGACGGAAAGAGTTTCAGCGTCTAAAGACAGGAGAAGAGTTACAGCGTCTAAAGACACGGAAAGAGTTACAGCGTCTAAAGACAGGAGAAGAGTTACAGCGTCTAAAGACATGGAAAGAGTTACAGCGTCTAAAGACACGGAAAGAGTTACAGCGTCTAAAGACGGAAAGAGTTACAGCGTCTAAAGACAGGAGAAGAGTTACAGCGTCTAAAGACAGGAGAAGAGTTACAGCGTCTAAAGACAGGAGAAGAGTTACAGCGTCTAAAGACAGGAGAAGAGTTACAGCGTCTAAAGACGGAAAGAGTTACAGCGTCTAAAGACAGGAGAAGAGTTACAGCGTCTAAAGACACGGAAAGAGTTACAGCGTCTAAAGACAGAGAAGAGTTACAGCGTCTAAAGACAGGAGAAGAGTTACAGCGTCTAAAGACGGAAAGAGTTACAGCGTCTAAAGACAGGAGAAGAGTTACAGCGTCTAAAGACAGGAGAAGAGTTACAGCGTCTAAAGACAGGAGAAGAGTTACAGCGTCTAAAGACAGGAGAAGAGTTACAGCGTCTAAAGACGGAAAGAGTTACAGCGTCTAAAGACAGGAGAAGAGTTACAGCGTCTAAAGACACGGAAAGAGTTACAGCGTCTAAAGACAGGAGAAGAGTTACAGCGTCTAAAGACAGGAGAAGAGTTACAGCGTCTAAAGACAGGAGAAGAGTTACAGCGTCTAAAGACAAGAGAAGAGTTACAGCGTCTAAAGACGGAAAGAGTTACAGCGTCTAAAGACAGGAGAAGAGTTACAGCGTCTAAAGACACGGAAAGAGTTACAGCGTCTAAAGACAGGAGAAGAGTTACAGCGTCTAAAGACAGGAGAAGAGTTACAGCGTCTAAAGACAGGAGAAGAGTTACAGCGTCTAAAGACAGGGGAAGAGTTACAGCGTCTAAAGACGGAAAGAGTTACAGCGTCTAAAGACAGGAGAAGAGTTACAGCGTCTAAAGACAGGAGAATAGTTACAGCGTCTAAAGACAGGAGAAGAGTTACAGCGTCTAAAGACAGGAGAAGAGTTACAGCGTCTAAAGACAGGAGAAGAGTTACAGCGTCTAAAGACAGGAGAAGAGTTACAGCGTCTAAAGACAGGAAAAGAGATACAGCGTCTAAAGACGGAAAGAGTTACAGCGTCTAAAGACAGCAGAAGAGTTACAGCGTCTAAAGACAGGAGAAGAGTTACAGCGTCTAAAGACACGGAAGAGTTACAGCGTCTAAAGACAGAAGAAGAGTTACAGCGTCTAAAGACAGGAGAAGAGTTACAGCGTCTAAAGACAGCAGAAGTGTTACAGCGTCTAAAGACAGGAGAAGAGTTACAGCGTCTAAAGACACGGAAAGAGTTACAGCGTCTAAAGACAGGAGAAGAGTTACAGCGTCTAAAGACAGGAGAAGAGTTACAGCGTCTAAAGACAGGGGAAGAGTTACAGCGTCTAAAGACGGAAAGAGTTACAGCGTCTAAAGACAGGAGAAGAGTTACAGCGTCTAAAAATAGGAGAAGAGTTACAGCGTCTAAAGACACGGAAAGAGTTACAGCATCTAAAGACAGGAGAAGAGTTACAGCGTCTAAAGACAGGAGAAGAGTTACAGCGTCTAAAGACAGGGGAAGAGTTACAGCGTCTAAAGACGGAAAGAGTTACAGAGTCTAAAGACAGGAGAAGAGTTACAGCGTCTAAAGACAGGAGAAGAGTTACAGCGTCTAAAGACAGGAGAAGAGTTACAGCGTCTAAAGACAGGAGAAGAGTTACAGCGTCTAAAGACAGGAGAAGAGTTACAGCGTCTAAAGACAGGAGAAGAGTTACAGCGTCTAAAGATGGAAAGAGTTACAGCGTCTAAAGACAGGAGAAGAGTTACAGCGTCTAAAGACACGGAAAGAGTTACAGCGTCTAAAGACAGGAGAAGAGTTACAGCGTCTAAAGACAGGAGAAGAGTTACAGCGTCTAAAGACGGAAAGAGTTACAGCGTCTAAAGACAGGAGAAGAGTTACAGCGTCTAAAGACACGGAAAGAGTTACAGCGTCTAAAGACAGGAGAAGAGTTACAGCGTCTAAAGACAGGAGAAGAGTTACAGCGTCTAAAGACAGGAGAAGAGTTTCAGCGTCTAAAGACAAGAGAAGAGTTACAGCGTCTAAAGACGGAAAGAGTTACAGCGTCTAAAGACAGGAGAAGAGTTGCAGCGTCTAAAGACGGAAAGAGTTACAGCGTCTAAAGACAGGAGAAGAGTTGCAGCGTCTAAAGACACGGAAAGAGTTACAGCGTCTAAAGACAGGAGAAGAGTTACAGCGTCTAAAGACAGGAGAAGAGTTACAGCGTCTAAAGACAGGAGAAGAGTTACAGCGTCTAAAGACAGGAGAAGAGTTACAGCGTCTAAAGACAGGGGAAGAGTTACAGCGTCTAAAGACGGAAAGAGTTACAGCGTCTAAAGACAGCAGAAGAGTTACAGCGTCTAAAGACAGGAGAATAGTTACAGCGTCTAAAGACAGGAGAAGAGTTACAGCGTCTAAAGACAGGAGAAGAGTTACAGCGTCTAAAGACAGGAGAAGAGTTACAGCGTCTAAAGACAGGAGAAGAGTTACAGCGTCTAAAGACAGGGGAAGAGATACAGCGTCTAAAGACGGAAAGAGTTACAGCGTCTAAAGACAGCAGAAGAGTTACAGCGTCTAAAGACAGGAGAAGAGTTACAGCGTCTAAAGACGGAGAGAGTTACAGCGTCTAAAGACACGGAAAGAGTTACAGCGTCTAAAGACAGGAGAAGAGTTACAGCGTCTAAAGACAGGAGAAGAGTTACAGAGTCTAAAGACAGGGGAAGAGTTACAGCATCTAAAGACAGGGAAAGAGTTTCAGCGTCTAAAGACAGGGAAAGAGTTACAGCGTCTAAAGACAGGAGAAGAGTTACAGAGTTTAAAGACAGGGGAAGAGTTACAGCATCTAAAGACAGGGGAAGAGTTACAGCGTCTAAAGACAGGGAAAGAGTTTCAGCGTCTAAAGGCAGGAGAAGAGTTACAGAGTCTAAAGACAGGGGAAGAGTTACAGCGTCTAAAGACAGGAGAAGAGTTACAGCGTCTAAAGACGGAAAGAGTTTCAGCGTCTAAAGACAGGAGAAGAGTTACAGCGTCTAAAGACACGGAAAGAGTTACAGCGTCTAAAGACAGGAGAAGAGTTACAGCGTCTAAAGACATGGAAAGAGTTACAGCGTCTAAAGACACGGAAAGAGTTACAGCGTCTAAAGACGGAAAGAGTTACAGCGTCTAAAGACAGGAGAAGAGTTACAGCGTCTAAAGACAGGAGAAGAGTTACAGCGTCTAAAGACAGGAGAAGAGTTACAGCGTCTAAAGACAGGAGAAGAGTTACAGCGTCTAAAGACGGAAAGAGTTACAGCGTCTAAAGACAGGAGAAGAGTTACAGCGTCTAAAGACACGGAAAGAGTTACAGCGTCTAAAGACAGGAGAAGAGTTACAGCGTCTAAAGACAGGAGAAGAGTTACAGCGTCTAAAGACGGAAAGAGTTACAGCGTCTAAAGACAGGAGAAGAGTTACAGCGTCTAAAGACAGGAGAAGAGTTACAGCGTCTAAAGACAGGAGAAGAGTTACAGCGTCTAAAGACAGGAGAAGAGTTACAGCGTCTAAAGACGGAAAGAGTTACAGCGTCTAAAGACAGGAGAAGAGTTACAGCGTCTAAAGACACGGAAAGAGTTACAGCGTCTAAAGACAGGAGAAGAGTTAAAGCGTCGAAAGACAGGAGAAGAGTTACAGCGTCTAAAGACAGGAGAAGAGTTACAGCGTCTAAAGACAAGAGAAGAGTTACAGCGTCTAAAGACGGAAAGAGTTACAGCGTCTAAAGACAGGAGAAGAGTTACAGCGTCTAAAGACACGGAAAGAGTTACAGCGTCTAAAGACAGGAGAAGAGTTACAGCGTCTAAAGACAGGAGAAGAGTTACAGCGTCTAAAGACAGGAGAAGAGTTACAGCGTCTAAAGACAGGGGAAGAGTTACAGCGTCTAAAGACGGAAAGAGTTACAGCGTCTAAAGACAGGAGAAGAGTTACAGCGTCTAAAGACAGGAGAATAGTTACAGCGTCTAAAGACAGGAGAAGAGTTACAGCGTCTAAAGACAGGAGAAGAGTTACAGCGTCTAAAGACAGGAGAAGAGTTACAGCGTCTAAAGACAGGAGAAGAGTTACAGCGTCTAAAGACAGGGGAAGAGATACAGCGTCTAAAGACGGAAAGAGTTACAGCGTCTAAAGACAGCAGAAGAGTTACAGCGTCTAGACAGGAGAAGAGTTACAGCGTCTAAAGACACGGAAGAGTTACAGCGTCTAAAGACAGAAGAAGAGTTACAGCGTCTAAAGACAGGAGAAGAGTTACAGCGTCTAAAGACAGCAGAAGTGTTACAGCGTCTAAAGACAGGAGAAGAGTTACAGCGTCTAAAGACACGGAAAGAGTTACAGCGTCTAAAGACAGGAGAAGAGTTACAGCGTCTAAAGACAGGAGAAGAGTTACAGCGTCTAAAGACAGGGGAAGAGTTACAGCGTCTAAAGACGGAAAGAGTTACAGCGTCTAAAGACAGGAGAAGAGTTACAGCGTCTAAAAATAGGAGAAGAGTTACAGCGTCTAAAGACACGGAAAGAGTTACAGCGTCTAAAGACAGGAGAAGAGTTACAGCGTCTAAAGACAGGAGAAGAGTTACAGCGTCTAAAGACAGGGGAAGAGTTACAGCGTCTAAAGACGGAAAGAGTTACAGCGTCTAAAGACAGGAGAAGAGTTACAGCGTCTAAAGACAGGAAAAGAGTTACAGCGTCTAAAGACAGGAGAAGAGTTACAGCGTCTAAAGACAGGAGAAGAGTTACAGCGTCTAAAGACGGAAAGAGTTACAGCGTCTAAAGACAGGAGAAGAGTTACAGCGTCTAAAGACACGGAAAGAGTTACAGCGTCTAAAGACAGGAGAAGAGTTACAGCGTCTAAAGACAGGAGAAGAGTTACAGCGTCTAAAGACGGAAAGAGTTACAGCGTCTAAAGACAGGAGAAGAGTTACAGCGTCTAAAGACACGGAAAGAGTTACAGCGTCTAAAGACAGGAGAAGAGTTACAGCGTCTAAAGACAGGAGAAGAGTTACAGCGTCTAAAGACAGGAGAAGAGTTTCAGCGTCTAAAGACAAGAGAAGAGTTACAGCGTCTAAAGACGGAAAGAGTTACAGCGTCTAAAGACAGGAGAAGAGTTGCAGCGTCTAAAGACGGAAAGAGTTACAGCGTCTAAAGACAGGAGAAGAGTTGCAGCGTCTAAAGACACGGAAAGAGTTACAGCGTCTAAAGACAGGAGAAGAGTTACAGCGTCTAAAGACAGGAGAAGAGTTACAGCGTCTAAAGACAGGAGAAGAGTTACAGCGTCTAAAGACAGGAGAAGAGTTACAGCGTCTAAAGACAGGGGAAGAGTTACAGCGTCTAAAGACACGGAAAGAGTTACAGCGTCTAAAGACAGGAGAAGAGTTACAGCGTCTAAAGACAGGAGAATAGTTACAGCGTCTAAAGACAGGAGAAGAGTTACAGCGTCTAAAGACAGGAGAAGAGTTACAGCGTCTAAAGACAGGAGAAGAGTTACAGCGTCTAAAGACAGGAGAAGAGTTACAGCGTCTAAAGACAGGGGAAGAGATACAGCGTCTAAAGACGGAAAGAGTTACAGCGTCTAAAGACAGCAGAAGAGTTACAGCGTCTAAAGACAGGAGAAGAGTTACAGCGTCTAAAGACACGGAACGAGTTACAGCGTCTAAAGACAGAAGAAGAGTTACAGCGTCTAAAGACAGGAGAAGAGTTACAGCGTCTAAAGACAGCAGAAGAGTTACAGCGTCTAAAGACAGGAGAAGAGTTACAGCGTCTAAAGACACGGAAAGAGTTACAGCGTCTAAAGACAGGAGAAGAGTTACAGCGTCTAAAGACAGGAGAAGAGTTACAGCGTCTAAAGACAGGGGAAGAGTTACAGCGTCTTAAGACGGAAAGAGTTACAGCGTCTAAAGACAGGAGAAGAGTTACAGCGTCTAAAAATAGGAGAAGAGTTACAGCGTCTAAAGACACGGAAAGAGTTACAGCGTCTAAAGACAGGAGAAGAGTTACAGCGTCTAAAGACAGGAGAAGAGTTACAGCGTCTAAAGACAGGGGAAGAGTTACAGCGTCTAAAGACGGAAAGAGTTACAGCGTCTAAAGACAGGAGAAGAGTTACAGCGTCTAAAGACAGGAGAAGAGTTACAGCGTCTAAAGACAGGAGAAGAGTTACAGCGTCTAAAGACAGGAGAAGAGTTACAGCGTCTAAAGACGGAAAGAGTTACAGCGTCTAAAGACAGGAGAAGAGTTACAGCGTCTAAAGACACGGAAAGAGTTACAGCGTCTAAAGACAGGAGAAGAGTTACAGCGTCTAAAGACAGGAGAAGAGTTACAGCGTCTAAAGACGGAAAGAGTTACAGCGTCTAAAGACAGGAGAAGAGTTACAGCGTCTAAAGACACGGAAAGAGTTACAGCGTCTAAAGACAGGAGAAGAGTTACAGCGTCTAAAGACAGGAGAAGAGTTACAGCGTCTAAAGACAGGAGAAGAGTTACAGCGTCTAAAGACAAGAGAAGAGTTACAGCGTCTAAAGACAGGAGAAGAGTTGCAGCGTCTAAAGACACGGAAAGAGTTACAGCGTCTAAAGACAGGAGAAGAGTTACAGTGTCTAAAGACACGGAAAGAGTTACAGCGTCTAAAGACAGGAGAAGAGTTACAGCGTCTAAAGACAGGAGAAGAGTTACAGCGTCTAAAGACAGGAGAAGAGTTTCAGCGTCTAAAGACAAGAGAAGAGTTACAGCGTCTAAAGACGGAAAGAGTTAGAGCGTCTAAAGACAGGAGAAGAGTTGCAGCGTCTAAAGACGGAAAGAGTTACAGCGTCTAAAGACAGGAGAAGAGTTGCAGCGTCTAAAGACACGGAAAGAGTTACAGCGTCTAAAGACAGGAGAAGAGTTACAGCGTCTAAAGACAGGAGAAGAGTTACAGCGTCTAAAGACAGGAGAAGAGTTACAGCGTCTAAAGACAGGAGAAGAGTTACAGCGTCTAAAGACAGGGGAAGAGTTACAGCGTCTAAAGACAGGAGAAGTGTTACAGCGTCTAAAGACAGGAGAAGAGTTACAGCGTCTAAAGACAGGAGAAGAGTTACAGCGTCTAAAGACAGGGGAAGAGATACAGCGTCTAAAGACGGAAAGAGTTACAGCGTCTAAAGACAGCAGAAGAGTTACAGCGTCTAAAGACAGGAGAAGAGTTACAGCGTCTAAAGACACGGAAAGAGTTACAGCGTCTAAAGACAGAAGAAGAGTTACAGCGTCTAAAGACAGGAGAAGAGTTACAGCGTCTAAAGACAGCAGAAGAGTTACAGCGTCTAAAGACAGGAGAAGAGTTACAGCGTCTAAAGACACGGAAAGAGTCACAGCGTCTAAAGACAGGAGAAGAGTTACAGCGTCTAAAGACAGGAGAAGAGTTACAGCGTCTAAAGACAGGGGAAGAGTTACAGCGTCTTAAGACGGAAAGAGTTACAGCGTCTAAAGACAGGAGAAGAGTTACAGCGTCTAAAAATAGGAGAAGAGTTACAGCGTCTAAAGACACGGAAAGAGTTACAGCGTCTAAAGACAGGAGAAGAGTTACAGCGTCTAAAGACAGGAGAAGAGTTACAGCGTCTAAAGACAGGGGAAGAGTTACAGCGTCTAAAGACGGAAAGAGTTACAGCGTCTAAAGACAGGAGAAGAGTTACAGCGTCTAAAGACAGGAGAAGAGTTACAGCGTCTAAAGACAGGAGAAGAGTTACAGCGTCTAAAGACAGGAGAAGAGTTACAGCGTCTAAAGACGGAAAGAGATACAGCGTCTAAAGACAGGAGAAGAGTTACAGCGTCTAAAGACACGGAAAGAGTTACAGCGTCTAAAGACAGGAGAAGAGTTACAGCGTCTAAAGACAGGAGAAGAGTTACAGCGTCTAAAGACGGAAAGAGTTACAGCGTCTAAAGACAGGAGAAGAGTTACAGCGTCTAAAGACACGGAAAGAGTTACAGCGTCTAAAGACAGGAGAAGAGTTACAGCGTCTAAAGACAGGAGAAGAGTTACAGCGTCTAAAGACAGGAGAAGAGTTACAGCGTCTAAAGACAAGAGAAGAGTTACAGAGTCTAAAGACAGGAGAAGAGTTGCAGCGTCTAAAGACACGGAAAGAGTTACAGCGTCTAAAGACAGGAGAAGAGTTACAGCGTCTAAAGACAGGAGAAGAGTTACAGCGTCTAAAGACAGGAGAAGAGTTACAGCGTCTAAAGACAGGGGAAGAGTTACAGCGTCTAAAGACGGAAAGAGTTACAGCGTCTAAAGACAGGAGAAGAGTTACAGCGTCTAAAGACAGGAGAATAGTTACAGCGTCTAAAGACAGGAGAAGAGTTACAGCGTCTAAAGACAGGAGAAGAGTTACAGCGTCTAAAGACAGGAGAAGAGTAACAGCGTCTAAAGACAGGAGAAGAGTTACAGCGTCTAAAGACAGGGAAAGAGATCCAGCGTCTAAAGACGGAAAGAGTTACAGCGTCTAAAGACAGCAGAAGAGTTACAGCGTCTAAAGACAGGAGAAGAGTTACAGCGTCTAAAGACGGAGAGAGTTACAGCGTCTAAAGACAGGGGAAGAGTTACAGCATCTAAAGACAGGGAAAGAGTTTCAGCGTCTAAAGACAGGGAAAGAGTTACAGCGTCTAAAGACAGGAGAAGAGTTACAGAGTTTAAAGACAGGGGAAGAGTTACAGCATCTAAAGACAGGGGGAGAGTTACAGCGTCTAAAGACAGGGAAAGAGTTTCAGCGTCTAAAGGCAGGAGAAGAGTTACAGAGTCTAAAGACAGGGGAAGAGTTACAGCGTCTAAAGACAGGAGAAGAGTTACAGCGTCTAAAGACGGAAAGAGTTTCAGCGTCTAAAGACAGGAGAAGAGTTACAGCGTCTAAAGACACGGAAAGAGTTACAGCGTCTAAAGACACGGAAAGAGTTACAGCGTCTAAAGACATGGAAAGAGTTACAGCGTCTAAAGACACGGAAAGAGTTACAGCGTCTAAAGACGGAAAGAGTTACAGCGTCTAAAGACAGGAGAAGAGTTACAGCGTCTAAAGACACGGAAAAAGTTACAGCGTCTAAAGACACGGAAAGAGTTACAGCGTCTAAAGACAGGGGAAGAGTTACAGCGTCTAAAGACAGGAGAAGAGTTACAGCGTCTAAAGACAGGAGAAGAGTTACAGCGTCTAAAGACAGGAGAAGAGTTACAGCGTCTAAAGACACGGAAAGAGTTACAGCGTCTAAAGACAGGAGAAGAGTTACAGCGTCTAAAGACAGGAGTAGAGTTACAGCGTCTAAAGACACGGAAAGAGTTACAGCGTCTAAAGACAGGGAAAGTGTTACAGGGTCTAAAGACAGGAGAAGAGTTACAGCGTCTAAAGACAGGAGAAGAGTTACAGCGTCTAAAGACAGGAGAAGAGTTACAGCGTCTAAAGACAGGGAAAGACTTACAGCGTCTAAAGACAGGAGAAGAGTTACAGCGTCTAAAGACATGGAAAAAGTTACAGCGTCTAAAGACACGGAAAGAGTTACAGCGTCTAAAGACACGGAAAGAGTTACAGCGTCTAAAGACAGGGAAAGTGTTACAGCGTTTAAAGACAGGAGAAGAGTTACAGCGTCTAAAGACAGGAGAAGAGTTACAGCGTCTAAAGACACGGAAAGAGTTACAGCGTCTAAAGACAGGGAAAGACTTACAGCGTCTAAAGACAGGAGCAGAGTTACAGCGTCTAAAGACAGTAGAAGAGTTACAGCGTCTAAAGACATGGAAAAAGTTACAGCGTCTAAAGACACGGAAAGAGTTACAGCGTCTAAAGACAGGGAAAGACTTGCAGCGTCTAAAGACAGGAGAAGAGTTACAGCGTCTAAAGACACGGAAAGAGTTACAGCGTCTAAAGACAAGGAAAGTGTTACAGCGTCTAAAGACGGAAAGAGTTATAGCGTCTAAAGACAGGAGAAGAGTTACAGCGTCTAAAGACAGGAGAAGAGTTACAGCGTCTAAAGACATGGAAAAAGTTACAGCGTCTAAAGACACGGAAAGAGTTACAGCGTCTAAAGACAGGAGAAGAGTTACAGCGTCTAAAGACAGGAGAAGAGTTACAGCGTCTAAAGACAGGAGAAGAGTTACAGCGTCTAAAGACATGGAAAAAGTTACAGCGTCTAAAGACACGGAAAGAGTTACAGCGTCTAAAGACAGGGGAAGAGTTACAGCGTCTAAAGACGGAAAGAGTTACAGCGTCTAAAGACAGGGGAAGAGTTACAGCGTCTAAAGACAGGAGAAGAGTTACAGCGTCTAAAGACAGGAGAAGAGTTACAGTGTCTAAAGACAGGAGAAGAGTTACAGCGTCTAAAGACAGGAGAAGAGTTACAGCGTCTAAAGACAGGAGAAGAGTTACAGCGTCTAAAGACAGGAGAAGAGTTACAGCGTCTAAAGACACGGAAAGAGTTACAGCGTCTAAAGACAGGGAAAGAGTTACAGCGTCTAAAGACAAGGAAAGTGTTACAGCGTCTAAAGACGGAAAGAGTTACAGCGTCTAAAGACAGGAGAAGAGTTACAGCGTCTAAAGACAGGAGAAGAGTTACAGCGTCTAAAGACATGGAAAAAGTTACAGCGTCTAAAGACACGGAAAGAGTTACAGCGTCTAAAGACAGGGAAAGACTTACAGCGTCTAAAGACAGGAGAAGAGTTACAGCGTCTAAAGACAGGGGAAGAGTTACAGCGTCTAAAGACAAGGAAAGTGTTACAGCGTCTAAAGACAGGAGAAGTGTTACAGCGTCTAAAGACATGGAAAAAGTTACAGCGTCTAAAGACACGGAAAGGGTTACAGCGTCTAAAGACAGGGGGAGAGTTACAGCGTCTAAAGACAGGGAAAGTGTTACAGCGTCTAAAGACGGAAAGAGTTACAGCGTCTAAAGACAGGAGAAGAGTTACAGCGTCTAAAGTCAGGAGAAGAGTTACAGCGTCTAAAGACACGGAAAGAGTTACAGCGTCTAAAGACAGGAGAAGAGTTACAGCGTCTAAAGACGGAAAGAGTTACAGCGTCTAAAGACAGGAGAAGAGTTACAGCGTCTAAAGACGGAAAGAGTTACAGCGTCTAAAGACGGAAAGAGTTTCAGCGTCTAAAGACAGGAGAAGAGTTACAGCGTCTAAAGACAGGAAAGAGTTACAGCGTCTAAAGACGGAAAGAGTTACAGCGTCTAAAGACAGGAGAAGAGTTACAGCGTCTAAAGACACGGAAAGAGTTACAGCGTCTAAAGACGGAAAGAGTTACAGCGTCTAAAGACAGGCGAAGAATTACAGCGTCTAAAGACACGGAAAGAGTTACAGCGTCTAAAGACACGGAAAGAATTACAGCGTCTAAAGACACGGAAAGTGTTACAGGATCTAAAGACAAGGAAAGTGTTACAGCGTCTAAAGACGGAAAGAGTTATAGCGTCTAAAGACAGGAGAAGAGTTACAGCGTCTAAAGACAGGAGAAGAGTTACAGCGTCTAAAGACATGGAAAAAGTTACAGCGTCTAAAGACACGGAAAGAGTTACAGCGTCTAAAGACAGGGAAAGACTTACAGCGTCTAAAGACAGGAGAAGAGTTACAGCGTCTAAAGACAGGGGAAGAGTTACAGCGTCTAAAGACAAGGAAAGTGTTACAGCGTCTAAAGACGGAAAGAGTTATAGCGTCTAAAGACAGGAGAAGAGTTACAGCGTCTAAAGACAGGAGAAGAGTTACAGCGTCTAAAGACATGGAAAAAGTTACAGCGTCTAAAGACACGGAAAGAGTTACAGCGTCTAAAGACAGGAGAAGAGTTACAGCGTCTAAAGACAGGAGAAGAGTTACAGCGTCTAAAGACAGGAGAAGAGTTACAGCGTCTAAAGACATGGAAAAAGTTACAGCGTCTAAAGACACGGAAAGAGTTACAGCGTCTAAAGACAGGGGAAGAGTTACAGCGTCTAAAGACGGAAAGAGTTACAGCGTCTAAAGACAGGGGAAGAGTAACAGCGTCTAAAGACAGGAGAAGAGTTACAGCGTCTAAAGACAGGAGAAGAGTTACAGTGTCTAAAGACAGGAGAAGAGTTACAGCGTCTAAAGACAGGAGAAGAGTTACAGCGTCTAAAGACACGGAAAGCGTTACAGCGTCTAAAGACAGGGAAAGACTTACAGTGTCTAAAGACAGGAGAAGAGTTACAGCGTCTAAAGACAGGAGAAGAGTTACAGCGTCTAAAGACATGGAAAAAGTTACAGCGTCTAAAGACACGGAAAGAGTTACAGCGTCTAAAGACAGGGAAAGACTTACAGCGTCTAAAGACAGGAGAAGAGTTACAGCGTCTAAAGACAGGAGAAGAGTTACAGCGTCTAAAGACAGGGGAAGAGTTACAGCGTCTAAAGACAAGGAAAGTGTTACAGCGTCTAAAGACAGGAGAAGTGTTACAGCGTCTTAAGACATGGAAAAAGTTACAGCGTCTAAAGACAGGGGGAGAGTTACAGCGTCTAAAGACAGAAAGAGTTACAGCGTCTAAAGACGGAAAGAGTTACAGCATCTAAAGACACGGAAAGAGTTACAGCGTCTGAAGGCAGGAGAAGAGTTACAGCGTCTAAAGACAGGAGAAGAGTTACAGCGTCTAAAGACACGGAAAGAGTTACAGCGTCTAAAGACAGGGGAAGACTTACAGCGTCTAAAGACAGGAGAAGAGTTACAGCGTATAAAGATAGGGGAAGAGTTACAGCGTCTAAAGACAGGGAAAGTGTTACAGTGTCTAAAGACGGAAAGAGTTACAGCGTCTAAAGACAGGGAAGAGTTACAGCGTCTAAAGACGGAAAGAGTTTCAGCGTCTAAAGACAGGAGAAGAGTTACAGCGTCTAAAGTCAGGAGAAGAGTTACAGCGTCTAAAGACACGGAAAGAGTTACAGCGTCTAAAGACAGGAGAAGAGTTACAGCGTCTAAAGACGGAAAGAGTTACAGCGTCTAAAGACAGGAGAAGAGTTACAGCGTCTAAAGACGGAAAGAGTTACAGCGTCTAAAGACGGAAAGAGTTTCAGCGTCTAAAGACAGGAGAAGAGTTACAGCGTCTAAAGACAGGAAAGAGTTACAGCGTCTAAAGACGGAAAGAGTTACAGCGTCTAAAGACAGGAGAAGAGTTACAGCGTCTAAAGACACGGAAAGAGTTACAGCGTCTAAAGACGGAAAGAGTTACAGCGTCTAAAGACAGGCGAAGAATTACAGCGTCTAAAGACACGGAAAGAGTTACAGCGTCTAAAGACACGGAAACAATTACAGCGTCTAAAGACACGGAAAGTGTTACAGGGTCTAAAGACAGGCGAGGAATTACAGCGTCTAAAGACACGGAAAGAGTTACAGCGTCTAAAGACAGGCGAAGAATTACAGCGTCTAAAGACACGGAAAGTGTTACAGCGTCTAAAGACGGAAAGAGTTACAGCGTCTAAAGACACGGAAAGAGTTACAGCGTCTAAAGACACGGAAAGAATTACAGCGTCTAAAGACACGGAAAGTGTTACAGCGTCTAAAGACAGGAGAAGAGTTACAGCGTCTAAAGACACGGAAAGAGTTACAGCGTCTAAAGACAGGAGAAGAGTTACAGCGTCTAAAGACATGGAAAAAGTTACAGCGTCTAAAGACACGGAAAGTGTTACAGCGTCTAAAGACAGGAGAAGAGTTACAGCGTCTAAAGACACGGAAAGAGTTACAGCGTCTAAAGACACGGAAAGTGTTACAGCGTCTAAAGACAGGAGAAGAGTTACAGCGTCTAAAGACAGGAGAAGAGTTACAGCGTCTAAAGACAGGAGAAGAGTTACAGCGTCTAAAGACACGGAAAGAGTTACAGCGTCTAAAGACACGGAAAGAGTTACAGCGTCTAAAGACGGAAAGAGTTACAGCGTCTAAAGACAGAAAGATTTACAGCGTCTAAAGACAGAAAGAGTTACAGCGTCTAAAGACAGCAGAAGAGTTACAGCGTCTAAAGACAGGAGAAGAGTTACAGCGTCTAAAGACAGGAGAAGAGTTACAGCGTCTAAAGACACGGAAAGAGTTACAGCGTCTAAAGACGGAAAGAGTTACAGCGTCTAAAGACAGAAAGAGTTACAGCGTCTAAAGACAGGGAAAGAGTTACAGCGTCTAAAGACGGAAAGTGTTACAGCGTCTAAAGACAGGAGAAGAGTTACAGCGTCTAAAGACACGAAAAGAGTTACAGCGTCTAAAGACAGGGAAAGAGTTACAGAATCTAAAGACAGGAGAAGAATTACAGCGTCTAAAGACAGGAGAAGAGTACTAGCGACTAAAGACAGGAGATGCGTTCCAGCGACTAAAGACATGAGAAGCGTTCCAACGACTAAAGATAGGAGAAGAGTTCCAGCGACTAAAGACAGGAGAAGTTACATCAACTAAAGACAGGAGAAGAGTTACAGCGACATAAGACAGAAGAATTCTAACGATTAAAGACAGGAGAAGTATTACAGCAACTAAAGACAGGAGAAGAGTTCCAGTGACTAAAGACAGGAGAAGAGTTACAGAGACTAAAGACAGTTTCCAAAGTGTTGGTTTTGACTTAAGGGCCGTAACAAAAATGGCTCAACACATTTAAGTCAAAAAACATATTTCAGGGCTTTCAGTCCAGCTGTAGATGACGAAGACAATAGTGGAAGACATGGTGGTCGATCATTAAAAGCTCCAATTTGCAGGAAGAGAACAATGGGCATTGTGCCCAAACATCGTCACAAAGGCTCACAAAGCCCAGGCAGCCACAGCTCCCTTTCACTCAGGGTTTTGTATCAATTAAATAGCTTGTCGGGTTTCTCCTTTAAAAGGGATTGAATAATTTAAACATCTGGGGTCAGGTCCCATTAACCAAGGTGACATCATCAGGTCTCCATTGTGGTGGCTGTTTATAGAGTTTCTACCAGCCACTTAGGGAGTTAACTGGGGGGAATTTCAGGGATGGGGAGAGAGTGTAGAGTAGCGTTTACCATGGGAAACAATAATGTCAAAAGTCAAGGCTGGATCATTTACAGTAAGTAATCATTTCGTAACACTTTGGCTCTTTCTGTTTGTAGTTACACGGTAGTTACCCTGGTAATACCATTGTATTAACATGTTGTAACAAATTAGTATTGTTTCCCTCTAAATAACAAAGTAATGGAGTTGTGTTTGTTTTTTCACATGCAGAAATTGGAACAGTGTCTTGTGGTGTGTCCCCCACGGGACAGTTGCGCTAACGTAGGCTAATGTGATTAGGATGAGGTTGTAAGTAACAAGAACATTTCCCAGGACATAGACATATCTGATATGGGCAGAAAGCTTCAATTCTTGTTAATCTAACTGCACTGTCCAATTTACAGTAGCTATTACGATGAAATAATACCATACGATTGTTTGAGGAGAGTGCACAGTTATGAACTTGAAAATGTATTAAGAAACCAATTAGGCACATTTGGGCAGTCTTGATACAACATTTTGAACAGAAATGCAATGGTTCATTGAATCAGTCAACATTTATGCACATACACTGCTGTCATCTAGTGGCCAAAATCTAAATTGCGCCTAACCTGGAATAGTACGTTAAGGCCTTTCTCTTGAATTTCAAAGATTCTGGAACAAAAAATAAGAATATGTTTTCTTTGTATTATCTTTTACCAGATCTAATGTGTTATATTCTCCGACATTAATTTCACATTTCCACAAACTTCAAAGTGTATCCTTTCAAATGGTATCAAGAATATGCATATCCAGGCATGTACAGGCAGTTAGATTTGGCTATGTCATTTTAGCCAAAATTTTTATTAAAGGGTCCTGTGAGAATTCCAGCGAGTTCCAACGTACTTTATAATGAATGATTAATGGTTAACTGATCGGAGCCAAGCGTTGGGTAAACCAGAAAGGAAGTGACAGTTTTAGATCACTTTCTCCATCTCAATCCTAATGAGGTGTTCACGTTGGATTATGTAACACAACCAGATTCAACACCCTCTTCTTCTTCTCCTCCATCTTAAAGGAATAATCCACTCAAAACGATATTTTGGTATTTTATTTCCTTAGTCCACTTTTGGTAGTCACAAAATGTTTTGAATGTCTGAAATAACATTTTTAACATATAGGACTTTCAAAAAGCAAATTGTTACTTGCCACATCATCACAATGATGCGTTTTATACCAAAATGTAATTTTTGAGTTCATTTTTTCTTTACATTTTCTACCGCACGAGTAGAGGCAACCTCTCCAGCAATATTTTAATTCCATAGTTTAGTTTTTATTGTAACTTTAAATGCAGCGGTAATCAAAATGACTCACTGTATGTACATTTATCGCCACAATCTTTAATTGAGCTTGACGGTTACACAAATAAATTCTTCATTATCAACATGACAGCATTGTATTTAGGCACTCTGATATTGATTATAGTTTCAATCCTCTTCACCATTATCCAGGAGAAAGAAAAATCCAACATTACATTTAAAGATTTTCACAATTAATTGCTAGACAGAGAATTAAGCAATAAGGCACGAGGAGGTGTGGTATATGGCCAATTTACCATTGCTAAGGGCTGTTCTTTAGCAAAATGCATTGCGTAGTTCCTGGACACAGCCCATAGTCTTGGATGTTGGCCATATATCACCAACCCCCGAGGTGCCTTATTGCTATTATAAATTGTTTACCAACGTAATTAGAGCAGTAAAAATACATGTTTTATCATATCCGTGGTATACCACAACTTTCAGCCAATCAGCATTCAGGGCAAAAAAACACCCAGTTTATTTTACATTTACATTTAAGTCATTTAGCAGACGCTCTTATCCAGAGCGACTTACAAATTGGTGCATTCACCTTATGACATCCAGTGGAACAGCCACTTTACAATAGTGCATCTAAATCTTTTATAATGCCTTATAAAGCATGAGTCAGTCAAAGATAGAATTACTCTGCTTATTGTCTCCTCATGTAAAGTTATGTATACTTCATTCTAACTGCCAAGAAAGATAAAGAAAACAATGCCTTGCTCTATGAAAACATTCACACATTTCCAAAGTTATAATGACTTTTGCTCTTATGTTTAATCAAGAACTTGCAATATCTGCAATCCTCAGTCCCTTGGATAGAAGAAGTAGTTTGATAAATCTTGTACAGGATTATTTTAGTCATGCACTAAAATAATCCTGTACAAGACTAATCAAAACTACTCCTTCTATCCAAGGGACTGAGGATTGTAGATATTGCAAGTTCTTGATTAAACTTAAGTTTGTAAGAAGTCCAATCTAAATTACAGTATGTAGTATAATGGAGGAATGATTTGCCTGATTTGCAAGCCCTTGTAAAACTAATTTTCATTACGGGGACAACAAAATCAGTCAAGTAAAGTTAAAGTAATGGTAATGGCTACTGAGAAGAGCTTGCTGATTGGGCTTTCTCTGATTCAGAGGGGTTGGGTTAAATGAGGAAGACACATTTTAGTTGAATGCATTCAGTTGTACTAGGTATCCCCTTTCCCTTTCCTTTCCTTTCCTTTCCCTTGCATGGTCCTAGTGCAGATCTAATTGCCAATGAGTGATGAGGATGTGCCCTCTAGCACTAGCGCTTATTGGAGTGTCTATTAGTTAGTAAACAGTACACACTCTTACAAAGCGTGTAGGCCTGGGTCAAATTATGTAAAATAATTGAGCTACACTTGCGTAGCCAAGGGAACCAATAGAACCAACAGAATAATCCCAAAAGTGAAAACTCAAATACCCTTTGACCCATGTCTGGTGTGACTATGGGATTGTAATCATTTATACAGTTTATTCTGAAAGTATTCAGACCCCTTTCATTTTTCCACATTTTATTACATTATAGCCTTATTTTAAAATGAATTACAGTTTTTTCCCCTCATCAATATACCCACAATACCCCATAATGACAAAGCAAAAACAAGTTTGTAGACATTTTTGCACATTTATTAAAGAATAAAAAAATGAAATATCACATTTACATAAGTATTCAGATACTTTACTCAGTACTTTGTTGAAGCACCTTTGGCAGTGATTACAGCCTCGAGTCTTCTTTGGTATGACGCGGCAAGCTTGGCACACCTGTATATACACCATAGTGCCCACAAAGCTCATCACTAAGCTAAGGACCCTGGGACTAAACACCTCCCTCTGCAAATGAATCCTGGACTTTCTGACGGGCCGTCCCCAGGTGGTAAGGGTTGGCGACAACACATCTGTCACGCTGATCCTCAACACTGGGGCCCTTCAGGGGTGCATGCTTAGTGCCCTGCTGTACTCCCTGTTCACCCACGACTGCGTGTTTATTAAGCACGATTCCAAAACCATCATTAAGTTTGCTGACGACACAACAGTTGTAGGCTGATCACCGACAACGATGAGACAGCCTATAGGCAGGAGGTCAGAGACCTGGCAGTGAGGTGCCAGGACAACAACCTCTCCCTGGATGTGAGCGAGACAAAAGAGATGATTTTGGTCTATAGGAAAATGAGGGGCGAACAAGCCCCCATTAACATCGATGGGACTAAAGTGGAGTGGGTCGAGAGTTTCATGTTCCTTGGTGTCCACATCACCAACAAACTACCATGGTCCAAACACACCAAGACAGTTGTGAAGAGGGCACTACAACACTTTTTCCCCTTAAGGAGACTGAAAAGATTTGGCATGGGTCCCCAGATCTACAAAAAGTTCTACAGCTGCACAATCGAGTGCATACTGACCGGTTGCATCACCGTCTGGTATGGCAACTGCTTGGTATCTGACCGTAAGGCGCCACAGAGGGTAGTGCGTACGGCCCAGTACATCACTGGGGCCAAGCTTCCTAACATCCAGGACTTATATAGCAGGTGGTGTCAGAGGAAGGCCAAGAAAATTGTCAAAGACTCCAGTCACCCAAGTCATTGACTGTTTTCACTGCTACCCCACGGCAAGCAGTACCGGAGTCCCAAGTCTGGGAACAAAAGGCTCATTAACAGCCTCTACCCCCAAGCCATAAGACTGCTGAACAACTAAACTAATGTTTATTATCTATGCATAGTCACTTTACAAACCTCGACTAACCCGTACCACCGCACATTGACTCGGTACCGGTACCCCCTGTATATAGCCTCGTTATTGTTATGTACATTTCTTGTGTTACTTTTTGATTGATTAGATTTTTTAAACTTTAGCTTATTTAGTAAATATTTTATTAACTCTATTTCTTGAACTGCATTGTTGGTTAAGTGCTTGTAAGTAAGCATTTCACGGTAAGGTTGTATTCTGTTGTATTCTGTGCATGTGACAAATAACATTTGATTTGATTTGTGGAGTTTCTCCCATTCTTCTCTGCAGATCCTCTCAAGCTCTGTCATGTTGGATGCGGAGTGTCGCTCCTCAGCTATTTTCAGGTCTCTCCAGAGATGTTTGATCGGATTGAAGTCCGGACTCTGGCTGGGCCACTCAATGACATTCAGAGTCTTGTCCCGAAGCCACTCTTGGTTTCATCAGACCAGAGAATCTTGTTTCTCATGGTCTGAGAGTCCTTTAGGTGCATTTTGGCAAACTCCAAGCAGGCTGTCATGTGCCTTTTACTGAGGAGTGGCTTCCATCCTAATCCCCATCCCTCCTCAACCAGTATCCACACATAACTTCCTGAAGAAAACATCTATACTCTAAACATACTGTATGCATGTGTGTGTATATCTCCAAATATCACCATTATGTAATAGGCATAGCTAGACCCTCTCAGAAGTGGGAAGGCTAATGTATGTTGGCTGTACACCCAACAAATTGCTATAGTTGCCCCCCCTGCCCCCCTTGAGTGCTGCAATTTCAAACTGTTTGTCCACCACAACTAACCAATGCAATTCCAGGTCTCTCTTTCATTGCCTGGCTTCTGTTTCATATGCAATACAATGACAACTCATTTATTTTCAGCCACTATCAATTGGCTAACAGAACCCTGGCGTGTTCGGGTCAGGGCTACTTTCTAAAGAGGTTGGATCAGTGGTCTACACTAAACATGGCATGATAGATCCCTAAAGAGAGTGTTTAATGCATCAGCAATCAGCCTCAAGGGGGCCAGCTTATTGCCACTAAAGGTTGCAAATGAATCCAGTCTGCAGTGTCCAAATGCATTTTTTCTAAATAAAACCCAATGAAATGGTTGAGAAAACCAATAGAGGGACTTTTCTAATTTGTCACCCATTTTAGTGCTCTTTACTTGCATTTGAAATGATACCATGTGTGAATTTACTGCCCATTGCAGTGCCCTTCACTTGGATGAACAACAGTATTTTGCTGCGAATGGCCTCTACAGTTTATAACAACAGTGGAATGTAATGCCCGTTTTCCGAGGGGAATTTGCCTGACGCCATCCAGTTGTATTGTGGTAATTGTGAATGAAGTTGGGGGCCACCTGCTGTTCTAGCTCAGACAATGTAGAGCTCAACGACAGGAGACCTTGAGGAAATGGGCGCGTAAACCAACAGAAAATTACAGTTTTTATGACTGACTGAGTCATGTCTGAGACACAAAGGCTTCATAATGTTCCACATGGATTCTTGCAGGAGAATGATAAAATATAGAGATAAACGATAGAGATCAACCACATTCCACATGCTCCTCTTGTGCTCTTTGGAATACAACATGTAAGTCATGTGTCATGCAATGTGGGTTAATTAAGCAGTCAGAATGTATTTAAAGATGTATGTGAAAGACATGGCCTTTTCCTTACCCCATGATGCCTTCCGAGAATATTCCTTTAAATAGAATTTCTTATCTTCAATCTTACAACGTCTGGTGATACACAGCCAAATTAATCACTGAGACAACAAAGTGAAGAACACAGGTAATAAATGTCAGTGCTCCAAAAATAGAGTAGGAGGCGGAGCAATCAAAATATATTATTATGGACGTACAAAAATCCAGTGTACCATTAGATTAGAGAGAGTCAGATAAGAAGACAAGAATAAGCCTTTCCTTTAAGGACAGTCACATCTCCTCCTATCCTACCACTACCCAGTCCATCCCTCTGTCTCCGACATCTCTGCACTACTAAAAGCAGCCGCAGTATTCAGAATGCCTAGCCTGGCCGATGTATGCGATGGCTCATTAATTGTCCATTACAAAGACACAGCCTGGCATCAAAGCAGCTACTTTATTGAAGGTCCTGAAAACAGGGCCTTTGAATGGGGAGGCTTGCTCTTAGTGATGAGGCTGTATTCAATAAACTCTGAGTGGGCCGTCTTTGTTGTCCCGCTGTGGCCTGAATGTACAATGAGCCTCTGGGGTAGTGACCATCGAACCCTGTCCCTGAGATCCCTCACAGTCGACCGTTATTGGTCGTTCGACAGCGAGCCACAGACGCACAAGTGTGCACCCGCTCATGCATATATGCATGCAGACAGACACGCATACACAATCACTAGGGCGTACGCATGATCACATGCTCTTGCAAAAGGACTGACTGACTGACAGTGCTATCTCGGAATCTCACCCATCCTATTTTGCAAAAAAAACTTTTTTCTCTCGACATGATCGGCGGATGGGTGGAAATAAAGAGTCTGGTAGTTTCGTGATCTGGCAGCTTAAACCGGTGGGCAGACAAAGGAGTGGCCCAGTTTGAGAGAGAGCAGGCAGGCAGGTGCCGATGGGGTTCTGAGGACCTGGGAATGGTTGTAGCTTGGCTGGTATGCAGGGTGCATCAGGGGCGATGCATGGGCCGATATAACGGGGCCCTGAATGGAATTAATTGTCTGTGATTGAGCAGATTGCCAAGGTTACTGCCGAGAATCAAATAGGGGAATGTCACAGTAAGTGCTCCGTTCAAAGCACAGTATCCTAGGTCACTTGTTGTGCCAAGGAGATGCTAATGACGGAGTTACCTTGCAGCACTTTGAGAAGCACCACACAGAACCACACTTTCACTGATCCAGGTAGCAAGGAGCTAAATAAGGAAAGACCTGACAGAACTGGTAGTGTGTGTTTGAATTCGAAAATAACTTTCCTACTACTGTCAATCCAACAGACTGCCAAGATGTCCTGTCACCAGCAAAATATGATAACTACTCACACATTATGGAACTATAGTATATTTCCAACACTTTGCAGTCACAGAGAGAAAAAAATATTCCAATCATTAAATAGACCAGGGATGGGCCACCGAAGGCCCGCGAGCAGCAGTTTTTCTCTTTTTACGTCAGTCACTGACAGTCACTCAACATTAGATTGGTAAACTAGTCTAGCCAGTTATCTAAACTTGTAGTAATCATGGTCAAATTCTCAACCGAGGAGCCCCCATTGATTTTGTTTTCACTCTCACTCAGATATCATATTAACATGGCATACATCAGGACAAAATATGTAGAACTGCAGGAAATGTGTTATAAAATGGCAAATTATTCTCTCTGCCACATGGAAGAATTTGTAGAATTGCTGCAAATTTGCTTTAAAACTGCAACATTTTCTGTAAACCAATTTTTTTCTCTGTCAAGAGGGGGGGGGGGGGCTGGAAACCAAATTGAGCTTATGGACCCCAAAAGGCTAGGACCGGGTCTGACTGCATGTGTGGGGATACCCACAAGCCACTGCAGCCCCTCATGATGGGTTCAGATGTTTTGTGTCCCCCACCCCCATCAAAGTTGCCCATCCCTAGACTAGATTATATAGATAAAATAGATGTTAATGAACTAACGAGAGGTTTATCAATATGAGTATGAGGTTGAATATCTCTCAAATGTGAGGTTTTGAAAATGAAATTAAGAGTGAAATGAGATGAACACATGCTGAGGAAGAGTGAGAATAGGAAGGGTTGCTGCTGGGGTATCAGTGAGAGAGTTTGTGGGTGTAGAGGTGAGTGAGTGAGTCAGTGAGTGAGTGAGTGAAGGCCAGTATGTGCAGACAGGGAACTAAAAGCTTCAAACAATTTAAAGAGACAGATGATTCTCCAGAGTGTCTGTGGTGGCCGGGCAGCTCTCGGATGAAAGTGTTTACGAACCTCCAGTGAGAGGCTTGTCAGGTGCTCGCCGACCAAGTGCGGCTTACTCAACAAGGATGTTAGTCAATGCTCCCTACCCTCAGTGTGTGGAGTGGCCTCCCTTCCCTCCCTGACTCAATCAAGTCACTGTGCTTTACTGCATTCAGAGCTCACAGGGTCACTAGACCTTATAGAGCACAGCTACACACAATAGCAATGGTATTCATTGAATTGGGTTTGATTCAAAATCCTTTGGCCCTTTGGTCAATAAAATTATTTAAAAAATGTATAAGCCTATTGATAGATTATCTTGAGCTCTTTAGTGACCAACCGACCAGCAAATGAGTTGAGCGAGCTTTCATCACAAGAGTAGTGTGTGTATAACGAGAAAAGCAAGCTACGTGCCGCTGAAGCTTCACTTTCATTTCTGCGTGTTCATATCTACGCTCGCTATCATGTGAAGTGCTTTATTAGTTTTGGAGGAAAGGTTAGCTACAGTAGTTGAACAGCGGTAATTGCAAAACAACACATTTACACATTGAACTTCGATAGGGCCTTCGCATGTTTTGATGCACAGTGCTTCAAAAAAATACCTGTAGGGAAAATTAAACCTTTGTAAATCCTACTTTTAAATCTGCTGTCTCGTTTAATTGCACTTTCCCTAGCGAACAGGCTGACCTTATATAGATCTTACTCTAATGTCACCTTTAAGTTAGATACAAACCGTTTCATCGATATATGCTAAAATTTACAGCACAAATTAGCAAGCCATTTCTTTCAGCTGACTAGCATTAAGACCAGACACTCCCATCAGTAGGGGTTATGCTACAATTAAACCAATGGGCTTTCCAAGAAATGAGAGCCGCCACATGCAATGGGCCCTAATTACAAAGTAAGTAGTGCCACCTGGGAACGGCTGGGTGATGGGCCTCACCGGGATAGTACTTTGCATTCAGGGCACAGTACGTCTGATCAGAGAGACATAGCATGAAAGGTGCTGCTGAGGTGAGATTGTGATTACCTTGCTTGGTGTAGTAGAGTGGGCTACCCTGGACCGTGATGCGGATACATCAGCATTTCACTCACATTTCTAATTCTGACACCACTGACATGATGTTCAGGGTGAGTAGTGTACAGTGTGAAAAGAAAACCACCTCCAACATTTTATCAGTCACTGATATAGGAAGTGAGCCACTGATTTGGTCCAGACATTGGAAGGGTAAAAATGTCTGCATATTAATTAGCCCTTAAAGGATTTTAATGACCATTACATAAACTATAGGATAGCTACAGTAACAGCAAAAACAACACAGCTCTCTGTGTCTCTCAGTGGACACAATGCTATCAATGACACCTATGCCTAACCTATTGAGCTTCTCTTCGATTTATTCAATGGACAAAGACCAAGAGATGCATTTGTGAGATCCGAATCATATTATAGTCTTTGATGCCTGACTATTATGTTCAGTTGGAAGGTGCCGGTTAAGCTACTACTTTTTCTTTGTTTTCTGACCTTTCTATGGTTAACTGTTTAATCATAGGTTCAGGGTGCTGAGTCTATAGGTCTTTGGTCTATATCACCTCCCAGCCATATATTAGGCGTCCAGGATCTTAGCAGTGAACTTGGCTCTGTAGTGTATTTACAGTATATGTCCCTTGGCAGTGGGTCTTCAAACTCACCGAGGTCATTCTCCCCGCCGTCCTCAAGCCATCTCCCTATGGAGGTGTGTTCCATAGGGACAATTTTGCATTAAGTTGGAGAGGTCAAGTCTGGTCAGACAGAGCTACTCTTTTGCCCCCTGACTGCTTCCCACAAGGCGAGGGGAGGCTCCTGCCATTTTCAGGTGGAAATTTCAAATGGAGAAATGTAGCACGCATCAAGCTGCAGAGAAAGCGGTCGCCTCACCGTCGCCCGTGTGCCTCAAAGAGAGCATTGCCCTCGCCCTAAGGTCTGGCAATTACTGCGGAGAAGACTTCATGGTTGTAGCGTCTACCGCTCCTTGAGAGGGGGGATGATGTGTAAACAGAGTGGTGGTTGAGACATAATATTGACACCTTTGGCCAATTACTCCCATCTGTGTTCTGCAATTGGCCATCTGGAGAGTGGAATACACGTTTAAGGTCTTGAAAGTGAAACATTATTAAAGTGCAGCCAGATCCAATCCTCAGACTGTCCACCCCTCAATTCTCCTGAGATAAACACTGATTCTCCTTTTCTTCAAAGATTCAGGGGGAACTTCATCCATACAAATTAAGCAGCAAGTGATTCTTATTGGGGACATTGATTGTCTGCATACCGGTGGGTCCTTACCACACTTTGTTACAATGACAGGTGTGGAGGGTGTTATAAAAAAGAGTGAAGTCATTTTTATTTACAACCATATCGATTATTTTCCTCTGTGTTGGCTCCAAATTAACCATTGTCGACCTAACATGAGGTCACTGGTCCACATGACTTCACCAAGGCAGCTTCTCACTTCTTTCTCTCACTTTTTACACTTTCTCCATCAGTTCTATACCAATCTAAGGCGAAAGCCAGATAATATTGGCTTTGTGGAGGAAAGGGAGCGGGCTAAGATCGGGATGATTTCATTATTGCCACAGGTTGGCTTGACACCTCACACCGCTGCAATCGGATCAAAGTGAATATCCAGTGCAGATGACACGATGTCATAGCCTAACAGTGTGTCTGACTGTCCCTGGAATTAAAGCATCGGCAGAGGAATGTGGAATATCAGGACATCAAGGAATGTGGAATACTAGGACATCAAGGAACATAGAATACCAGGACATCAAGGTCTTATTACACTAGTAAAAATAACACTTGAAGGTCTAGATCTACAGTACCTGGAAAAACACATCATTTCGATCTTCTATGCCATGCCATGCCTTCAAAATCCCTCAGTCAGACTCACAGAGCCTAATGGATTTGACTGATCTGCAAAAACATTTGTATGAAGGGGTCAAAGGGTCAAAGATGATGTGCACACTTATTCCTTTGAATTCTCTAGGTATTTTTTGTTGCTAAGAGCCTGTCAGAAATAGTTTGTGGTCAAACAGCACAAGAAAAGGAATGCTTTAACCTAAATCATCACACTTCAAACCTTTACTGCTAGTTTACTTTACTATATAGTTATACCGTAGTCATGCCGTAGTCAAACCATAGTCATACCGTATTCATACCATAGTCATACCGTAGTCATACTATAATCACACTGTAGTTATACCATAGTCATACTGTAGTCATACCATAGACATAATGCAGTCATACCGTAGTCATACTGTAGTCATACCTTAGTCATAACATATTCATACCGTAGTGATACTGTAGTTATACTGCAGTTACACTGCAGTCATACCTTATTCATACTGTAGTCATTTGAAAGACAGTCCAAAGTTAAAGGAGCAAAGGGAAGATGGTCAACAGAAGTCAGACTACACAGTAAATCCCTTTAATGCTTCCCCTCACAGTTCACACCAAACCTGCTGTGTTCTCCTAAATTCATTTTCAAGGACAGCGTTTCAGCAAATATTAATTTCCCAAGATGGCCATCAGTCAAGTTATACCGCTGTCTGTGGTGAGGAAGAAAGAAAGAAAAGAGCGATAGAATACAAAAAAGTGGGAGGATGATGACTCCAGATTGCTTTGTGCCTTTTTGTAAGTGTCAATTTCTGTCTGAAGATTGAAACTGGAGATGGGACTCTTTATATGTTTCGCTTTCCCTTAGAAGAGCAATCACATTTTCACACAAACATCAACACAAAGGGAGTGTTGAGTGAATCTTGAAATACTATTATATCTTTTAGGCACTATCTGTGCACACAGTTCATTTGTAATATTTCGCTGTAAGTGGTTTTCTGACATCAATTATTACTATGCTGTTTTCTGTGCTTTTCAATTTCACAAACATATATCCTTGCAGTAAAGCTCTAGACAGTCTAGTAGCTAAATGGAAACTGCGTCACTATAAAGGACTCTAATCATCAACATCATGCCTCAACACTAGTACTGTAATTGCTGCATTTGGTATTTCGCTCACCTCTCTCTCACTACTGCAACAGTTTCTATTTTTACAATGGAGAATAAACGTGAGCATGAGAAAGAGACTCAACTTGTTATGAACACAAGAATAATTAGACGACTTCCCAATCAAGCACAATCTCAATGCAGAAACTAACTCACTTTGTAGTTCTAACTTAAAACTCGAAGTACAATCTTACTGTCACTAGCAAACAACTTCTCTCCTCTGTCCAACTTTCTCAAAGGGTGACAGACACAAAGGAAAGCATCTCCAAAGTTTCCAAAGTGCATGTCTGAGGGGGGATGGGTTTGGGGATGGTGATGTGTGTGGGATTGGGAGGGGAAGGGGGGTTCAGAGGTCAGCAGGCTAGCTGTTGGGGTATTTCACTGTTTATTTACCCAGGACCACAAGGTCACGCCGTCACCATGGGGAATTGGAAAGGGAAAACAGTGCATTAGCCCACCTTTCTCCCATTGTATGAACGTCCCACTCCCACTGGGCCTCCTAACTCATTGTGGCTTTGAGGGGAACTGGGTGGGGTAGGGGGGTCAGACTACTTTCTAAAGGCCGACGTCTCCGTCTGTCGTCACCCCCACACTCCCAGCTAAGGAGGGAAAAGCAACTGTTGCTATGCTAGCGTCGCAATGCGCTGGGATATTAAAGCTATTTATCTTGACGCTCCACCAATGCAGAGACAGCTTGGAGGCACTCTGATGCATGCTTAATAGGCTAATCACACTCTCTCTCTTCAGGACCCCCTCCTCACTCCCCTAATTTCACATACACACACAGGAACACACACACACACACACACAACAACCTGCTTCCGTACATCTCTCCCTCTCCCTGGGGGAGCGTTGAGCTCTAGAGGGCCATGTTGATTTTCAAATGGTGATGGCTTGATCTGAGGGGCAGCTCAGTGTCTGGACCAGAGTACCGTCACACATCACCTTGTGCATCTCCAGCTGGTAGCCTGTCTATGGTTCAAAGTTAGTGTGTGTGTGTGGGTGCGTCCATGTGTGTGGTGTGTGTGTGTGTGTGTGTGTTTGTGGAGGGGAGTATGGGAGGTGTTTAATGAGATCCTTGATGTGATAGATAGCCCAACAGACCTTGATTCAGGCCCAGTTAGATTCACACTAATATAGTGTTATGACATGTGCTTTACATTTTCATGTCCTTTCCCATTTTTTGTTATTTTGTTTGTTGCAATATTATTAGAAAGGAAGTATCCATTATCCAGACCATAGAGATTTAATCTAATAACATTTTAAAATGAATGAACATTATTTAACAAGGTATGCATTATTCAACAGGCTTACTTAGATACAAGTGGAGGCATATCTGTCCAGCACCAAACTTCAAAGAGCTAGCACACAGCTCAGACACCATACATACCCCACAAGACAGTTCACAAGTCCAGAAGAGACTACGGGAAACACACAGTACTACATAGAGCCATGGCTACACATCAAGTAACTCAAGCGAGCAGCAAAATCACATTTAAAAAACAGATAAAACAACACCTCACAGCACAACGCAGACTATGAAGAGACACACACACATACAAACACAAATAAACACACACACATAGTCACACACACTCTCCACACACATATACACTCATTGTAATATTGTGGTAAAGTGGTATAGTGGAGTTTATATTTTATATGTGTAATATTAGAGTAATAATGTATTGTATGATGTATTGTGTTATTTATGAAATAGGCAGTTGTTATGTTTTGTTGTGATGTAACTGTTTTAACCCTGTTTGGCATTAGCAGCAGGTAATGGGGATCCTAATTCATACTAAATACTAAATATCTGTGCATGTTTATAGAAATAAGATACACATATTTTCTACAGAAAACGTGAAGGTAATCTCAGATGAATCTGCTATGCTTGCAGCTGATCATTTGTTAATAAAACTTGTTCCTTTACTTAGAGTCTGCCAGTATAGTGTGTTATTCTCATAAGCATGTATGAGCTTTTATAAGGTCTTATTCTAAGCCACAAGTCAGACATGGTTCAGCAGTGGAAAACCTACAGAAGCCTACTTCTCAGAGGGTCCTTTAAAAGCCATGTTGACACAGTCATTTGCCATTGAGTTTCAGGCAAACACTCTACGGAGGCTGATTCCAACTCCATCTCCCTGCAAGCCAAGAAGACTTTGCTGGGGCTTTGCCTGGCGACACTGTGTCCCTTCGCTTCCATTGCCGGCATCCTTACAGCATTTGTTGCTTAGTATGCAACAAATGACAAGCATTTCGCTACACCCGCAAAACATCTGCTAAATACGTGCAAGTGAAAAATAAAATGTGATTTGATTTGAAATGATAGATTGATGGATCAATTGGCGCTACATTCTCATTTGAATTCGGTAGAAAAACATGGCTCTTATGAATCAATAGACTTTAATAATATCAATTTATCTATCTCTGACTATGTTGAAGACTATCAACTACCGTAGGTTGCCAGTTGGTTCCCGTTAACCTCTATTGTTGAGTTAATAATTTTACATGTCATTTAAACTTGATACAGTATCTGTGATAAGGCATGATTATTATTTTTCTAATAATAATATGGAGCAGGTGGGGGAATTGCTTTGACCATTCACCAATAGTTGGAGTATGTCTTTGACCAATCCCCATTGAGTAGGCTATGGTTTTGACCAATATAAATATCAGTCAGAATGGGATCATTGGGATTAGTGATTATCAATTGGCAGACTATAGGGAACAGCTGTGTCTACTGTATGTGCACTATAGCGTCCAGTTTACCTGCATTCTCTCTGACATCAAAACGAATGACACTCATTTGTGATGTGTGCACTTAATCTTGCCGACAGATTGGAAGGAAATGAAATTGTGCTCAGTTAAAAAGCTCCTCCAAACCTTTGATCATCGTAAATTCGCCTCTGGTGTTATTTATAATCCACTGAGCTTGCCTCTTTGTGTGTGGAGTGCTGGTAAATGCATATAGTTGCCCTTGCACCTTGCCTGTTTGATAAGCTATCATGGCATTTGAGATGAAGGGAAGTGTTGAGTATGTATAATGATATTGTTTGCTAGCGTTCCCCCATATGCAATGCTAATACGCTATTCTCAGTGATTCTCACGGTGTATGGTCTGAATATATACAGTTGAAGTTGGAAGTTTACATACACCTTACCCAAATACATTTAAACTCAGTTTTTCACAAATGCTGACATTTAATCCTAGTAAAAATGTCCTGTCTTAGGTCAGTTAGGATCACCACTTTATTTTAAGAATGTGAAATGTCAGAATAATAGAAGAGAGAAGGATTTATTTAAGCTTTTATTTCTTTCATCACATTCCAAATGGGTCAGAATGTTACATACACTCAATTAGTATTTGGTAGCATTGCCTTTAAATTGTTTCATTTGGGTCAAACGTTTCGGGTAGCCTTTCACAAGTTTCCCACAATAAGTTGGGTGAATTTTGGCCCATTCCTCCTGACAGAGCTGGTGTAACTGAGTCAGGTTTGTAGGCCTCCTTGCTTGCACACGCTTTTTCAGTTCTGCCCACACATTTTCTGTAGGATTGAGGTCAGAATTTTGTGATGGCCACTCCAATACCTTGACTTCGTTGTCCTTAAGCCATTTTTCCATGACTTTGGAATTATGCTTGGGGTCATTGTCCATTTGCAACCAAGCTTTAACTTCCAGACTGATGTCTTGAGATGTTGCTTCAATACTTCCACATAATTTTCCTGCCTCATGAAGCCATCTATTTTGTGAAGTGCACCAGTCCCTCCTGAAGCAAAGCACCCCCACAACATGATGCTGCCACCCCCGTGCTTCACGGTTGGGATGGTGTTCTTCGGCTTGCAAGCCACACCCTTTTTCCTCCAAACATAACGATGGTCATTATGGCCAAACAGTTCTATTTTGCTTCATCAGACCAGAGGACATTTCTCCAAAAAGTGCGATCTTTGTCCCCATGTATAGTTGCAAACTGTAGTCTGGCTTTTTTATTGCAGTTTTGGAGCAGTGGCTTCTTCCTTGCTGAGCGGCCTTTAAGGTTATGTCGATATAGGACTCATTTTACTGTGGATACAGATACTTTTGTACCTGCTTCCACCAGCATCTTCACAAGGTCCTTTGCTGTTGTTCTGGGATTGATTTGCACTGGGATTGATTTGCATGGTGCATGGTCCCATGGTGTTTATACTTGTGTACTATTGTTTATACAGATGAGCGTGGTACCTTCAGGCGTTAGGAAATTGCTCCCAAGGATGAACCAGACTTGTGGAGGTCTACAAATTTCTTTCTGAGGTCGTGGCTGATTTCTTTTGAATTTCCCATGATGTCAAGCAAAGAGGCACTGAGTTTGAAGGTAGGCCTTGAAATACATCCACAGGTACACCTCCAGTTGACTCAAATGATGTCAATTTGCGTATCAGAAGCTTCTAAAGCCATGACATAATTTTCTGGAATTTTTCAAGCTGTTTAAAGGCACAGTCAACTTAGTGTATGTAAACTTCTGACCAACTTGAATTGTCATACAGTGAATTATAAGTGAAATAATCTGTCTCTAAACAATTGTTGGAAAAATGACTTGTGTCATGCACAAAGTAGATGAGTTTAAGTGTATGTAAACTTTCGACTTCAACTGTAACTAACCACACACAGCTGACTGAGCTGTATAGGCCTACTGTTCTTGTTTTTGGTACTGGGGTTACGAACACACTTGGCTAAAAACATACACTACCGTTCAAAAGGTTGGGCTCACTTAAAAATGTCCCATTTTTTGGTCCATTAAAATAACATCAAATGGATCAGAAATACAGTGTAGACATTGTTCATGTTGTAAATGACTATTGCAGCTGGAAACGGCAGACTTTTTTTTTTGTACACATAGGTGTACAGAGGCCCATTATCAGCAACCATCACTCCTGTGTTCCAATGGCACATTGTGTTAGCTAATCCAAGTTGATCATTTTAGAAGGCTTATTTGTCATTAGAAAACCCTTTTGCAATTATGTTAGCACTGCTGAAAAATGTTGTACTGATTAAAGAAGCAATAAAACTGGCCTTCTTTAGACTAGTTGAGTATCTGGAGCATCTGCATCTGTGGGTTCGATTACAGGCTCAAAATGGACAGAAACAAAGCACTTTCTTCTGAAACTCATCAGTCTATTCTTGTCCCGAGAAATGAAGGCTATTCCATGCGAGGAATTGCCAAGAAACTAAAGATCTTGTACAATGCTGTGTACTACTCCCTTCACAGAACAGCGCAAACTGGCTCTAACCAGAATAGAAAGATGAGTGGGAGGCCCTGGTGTCTAGTGTGTCTAGTTTGAGAAACAGACACCTCACAAGTCCTCAACTGGCAGCTTCATTAAATAGCACCTGCAAAACACCAGTCTCAACGTCAACAGTGAAGAGGCGACTCCGGGATGCTGGCCTTCTAGGCACAGTTCCTCTGTCTAGTGTCTGTGTTCTTTTGCCCATCTTAATCTTATATTTTTATTGGCCAGTCAGAGATATGGCTTTTTCTTTGCAACTCTGCCTAGAATGCCAGCATCCCAGAGTCACCTCTTCACTGTTGACGCTGAGACTGCTGTTTTGCGGGTACCTTGTTAATTGCACCTCCTATATCTGTCTGTTCCTCAGTTAGATCTCTGTGTCATCATTTTGTTTTCCCCTGTCCAGACGCTGTCTGTATTCTGTTCCTGTCCTTGTTTCGTTACATGTTCACTCCCTGAACCTGCATCTCATCTCCAGCGTCTGTCCTCACAGAATGCTGACACCAATATTTGAAGCATCATCAGCATTATGTTTTGTTGGTGACGTTGGGTCCGGGTGCCGGTGCTGTAGGAACCGGGGGTGCCTCAGCTGGCTCGCCGGGCTTCCACGCCTTAGCTGGCTTGAGAGGTTACCTTGCCTTGGTTTGCTCGGCAGGCGCCAATCCCACGTCATGCCTCAGCCGGCTTGTCGGGCTCCCACGCCAGCCGGCTCGTCGGGCTTTTATGCCTCAGCCTGCTTGTCCAGCGCCCATACCTCGGCCGGCCCGTCAGGCTCACCCTGAGGGGTACTGTCAAGCCTGCTCCCGCTCGAGCGCCAGGCTGCCCATCATTGCGCACACCTGTCACCATCATTATGCGCATCAGCGCTCGCTGGACTCAAATGGACTCCATTACCTTGTTGATTGCCCCTCCTATATCTGTCTGTTCCTCGGTTAGGTCCCTGTGTCAGCATTAATGTCGTTTTTGTTTTCCCCTGTCCAGACGCTGTCCGTTTTCTGTTCCTGTCCTCATTAAATGTTCACTCCCTGTACTTGCTTCTCGTCTTCATCGTCTGTCCTCACATGCAGTGGCTATAACAACATTGGTGCAGTGGTGATAACAACAAACATGCAGTGGCTATAACAACATACATGCAGTGGCTATAACAACATTGGTGCAGTGGCTATAACAACATTGGTGCAGTGGCTATAACAACATTGGTGCAGTGGCTATAACAACATTGGTGCAGTGGCTATAACAACATAGGTGCAGTGGCTATAACAACATACATGCAGTGGCTATAACAACATTGGTGCAGTGGTGATAACAACAAACATGCAGTGGCTATAACAACATACATGCAGTGGCTATAACAACATAGGTGTAGTGGCTATAACAACAAACATGCAGTGGCTATAACAACATACATGCAGTGGCTATAACAACATTGGTGCAGTGGATATAACAACATAGGTGCAGTGTCTATAACACCATACATGCAGTGGCTATAACAACATACATGTGGTGGCTATAACAGCATACGTAAAATGGCTATAACAACATACGTAAAATGGCTCTAACAACATACATGTAGTGGCTATAACAACATACATGCAGCGGCTATAACAGCAAACACACAGTAGCTATAACAGCCTACATACAGTGACTATAACAACATACATGCAGTGGCTATAACAACATATGTGCCGTGGCTATTACAACATACGTGCAGCAGCTATAACAACATACGCTCAGTGGCTATAACAACATACGTGCAGTAGCTATAACAACATACATAACAGCATACATGGAGTGGCTAAAACAACATACATGCATTGGCTATAACAACATACATGCAGTGGCTATAACAAATTAATAGTTTCATGTTTAGAATTTATGAAAGAGATTGGTCTGTTTATTCAGAAGTTTTATGGTTTCATTTCAGTGAGACAAACAATCACCTTTTGTTGCAAAATGTGGACAGTAGTTGCTAAATTTGCTGTACTGCAAACTACTATAACAACTAGTATGAATCGGAACACTGTATATTCAAACCTATGCATATTCTCATAGAAATCCTATTAGATTACTAGAGTCATATGCAAAACAATTGCACATATTTAGCTCTATCATCAAATCAAATGTTATTAGTCACATGCGCCGAATACAACAGGTGTAGACCTTACAGTGAAGTGCTTACTTACAAGCCCTTAACCAACGATGCAGTTTTAAGAAAATACATTACAAAAGTAAGAGATAAAAGTAACAAATAATTAAAGAGCAGCAGTAAAATAACAATAGCGAGACTATATAGAGGGTGTACCGGTACAGAGTCAATGTGCGGGGGCACCGGTTAGTCAAGGTATTTGAGGTAATATGTACATGTAGGTAGAGTTATTAAAGTGACTATGCATAGACAATAACAGAGAGTAGCAGCGGCGTAAAGGGGGGGGGGGGGGCAATACAAATAGTGTGGGTAGCCATTTGATTAGATGTTCAGGAGTCTTATGGCTTGGGGGTAGAAGCTCTGTTTAGAAGCCTCTTGGACCTAGACTTGGCGCTCCCGTACCACTTGCCGTGCGGTAGCAGAGAGAATAGTCTATGACTAGGGTGGCTGGAGTCTTTGACAAATTTTAGGGCCTTCCTCTGACACTGCCTGGTATAGAGGTTCTGGATGACAGGAAACTTGGCCCCAGTGATGTACTAGGCCGTACGCACTACCCTCTGTAGTGCCTTGCGCTCTGAGGCTGAGCAGTTGCCATACCAGGCAGTGATGCATCCAGTCAGGATGCTCTCACCAAGTATTTGCATGCTTTTCATGATCAGTAAACATCACTTGATCATGTAATTTCAGATACGTGAGGATAGCCAGTATCTCTTAATATTGGCCACCATTAATTTGATTTTTTAGTGATATAAAATAAAAGTGAACTATCCCTGACATGTATGAGTGGTTTAGGTAAATTTCCCATCCTTTGGGGGCTCTGCTGTCAAGTAGCAGAAGGGCACATTTGCCGATTTACTGTTAGCTGATAATGTTTACTTGCAAGCTACCGGTAGAAACTTTGTACAGTTGGCTAAACATATAGTAAGTAGACCTAATGTAATTTTTTCGTCAGCCAACGTAGGCCTTCCTAGCAAATGTAGCTTTTCAACATTGTTTTAAGAGTGTTTAATCACAACTGCTGCGGACAGACATGATAGGCTACATTGATCGATGGACCATGTCAAATTGGCTAGCTAGCTAATAATAGATCACATAAATATGGCTAATTAACAATCTAACATTCAGGGGATAAACTAGATGGCTATATCCAAATATAGTTAGATTTTCTTGACATCTATAATGGTGATGACAGTATTCCGACTGACAACTTTACCAGTACGAGGACTTGCCGATGTAAAGCTCTTTCCAAAAACCTAATCTCAGATGACAAGCTAAATGACACAAGTTGTTTGCTTAGCTAGCTAACTAGCTACATGCCAAATGGATAGGCTACCCTCACGTATCTGAAATGACATGATCAATTGATGTTTACTGATCATGAGAAGGTTGCAGTTACTTGTTATATAACTCTCATGATAGAGCTAGCTAAATGTGGCATAACTGGATGTGTAGAGGTGATGATATTAAAACCAAAAAGATAGCTATTACATTTAATTAACAATCCCTTGAAAATGGCACAAAATTGTCATTGGTTTTAGCGGAGCTAGGGTCTCCTTGCTCGCCAGCAGCCAAATTGAACGCTCTGCACTGTATTGTGAAATTTAATTGATAACGACATATTGGGAGAAAGAAATCTTCCAACACTGTCTGGCTAGCTAGTTAACAGTGCATGTCAATTCTTAAAATGCATTATTTTAGAAATATCTCATCACAGCATTGGCAAACCATGGTTGACCAACTCCCTGACCAAAATGGCTGTCCACCTGACTATCATAAGACGGTTAATGTCCATTATAGTATTCTCATTCTTAATTCTATGCATATTCCTCTGTAGAAGACGTTATACACAAAAATACCATGGCTGGTGAAATCAGTGGAAAAAACAGAATTAATAAGCAGTAATAAGTAAGTAATTAAGTGCAAACATGTTGGAATAAAAAGTAAGCACAACAATGTTGGACAATGTAGTGGTACCCTTTATGACTGATAAATAAGGCTCAAGGTAACAGTAATTCAGTAACTCTCGCAATTCAACTTGGATGAATATATATTTGTAGAACATTGATTTGTGCTTCAAGTACAATTTTCTGCCTCTGTCTCAAAAGGAGGAAGGTTATGCAATATTCATGCCCCGACTACATTCAAATTAGAATTCAATGAGTAAGAGTGAGGGAAATATTTAGGATATTCTCTAATAAAAGGTTAACCATACTGCGTAGGCAGGCAACTTGAAAATGAATAAGGAGTTACAGTGTAAACTAAGTCGGTTAAAATTTTCTATCCCCTTTATAAGAGATTTAAGATGTACACAATACCTTGATATAATAATTGTCAATAACACATCGAGTCTGGCATATAAACACATATGTTGACCAATGGGTACAATAATTCGAGTTTTTACACTTATTGGAGTTTTTACACTTGTAGAATGGCCAAAATTAGGGTAAATAAATAAAAGGAGGTCAGAGAAAAAAGTGTTCAAAAATAAGGAACAAAAGACGAATTAAATATAAATATAATTGGTTTGTAGCTGAGATTGTTCATTACAGATTCAAGTATATTTGTCCAGGCCTCAATTGTTCCTTGACTAGCACCGTTCATTCTATATGTCGATAATTCTAATGTTACAACTTCTAATAGTAACTGTATCCACTGGTTAAATGGGAGAGAGTGTGGTGGTTGCCATCTTAGAGCCAAATGTTTTTGGCATCAGTGGTGCCTGCCAGCAGTAATCTTCTCTGATTGATGGAGAGATTCAAGGGGCTATCATCGTTAAGTAACATAATAGATGCAAAGCATTGAATATTTAAGTTAATCTACTTTGAAATGAATTTTGTAACTTTGCCTCAGAAGCATTTAACTACAGGGCACTCCCACATCATATGAAGGAATGTGCCTACCTGATTTAGGGGACACAGTGAACAGTTGGAAGTTCGGGAGTAATTTCATCATAAACCTTTCCTTGGCGTTAAATACAATCTACGTAGGACCAAAGTCTGTGTAGGACCAATACTAGGACCAAAGCATAGTTGACATCGTTTAAGGGATACAGTATATCAGTGAAGACCAACTCTTCCAGGGCAGTAGGAGACACCATATTTCCCTCTATACTCAGCCAGAGGGCAGAATCATGTCTAAATCAAATTAGGATGGGGTGAAATACTAGTGCCTTGAAATACAATTAAAAGTTTGGTACGGATAGTCCTCCTACATCTGTCCCTCTTTGTAAATGTGCATATTTTATCCAGGATCGTTTACCTTCCCATGTACATTTTGAAACCTCACAATGAATTGTATCCCAATAGCCAGAAGGGGAAACCATGGGAAGCATTGAACGACAGAAATTTAGCCATGGCAATATATTCATTTTGACAATATATATTTTTTGAAGATTTCTCGCAATAGCGTATCTCTGTGTAATGTCAACGGAGCACTGAGCATACCGCAAGCCTTTTTATTTTCAAAGCCTTTTACATTTAATTCAGCTCGTGTCATGTAAATGTTGCTTTTTGTAACCCGCAGATTTGTTTTGGTAGACGACCACCACAACATGTAAAGTCCGAAAAAAGTTGCAGCGAGAAAGCTGCACCACTATATCAAAAGAGCTCGGTGCTTATTATCGGATGTATTTGGTCACGAAATCGGACCTTTTGGATATAATCTTAATTAAATGTTAGTGAAAGAACCCACAGAACAATTCAGAACATGAATAATCATATTTGTCTTGGTAAAAGTCATTTTATATCATAAGGAAGTTACATTTCTTCACTAAAGCGCATTTTCACCCTACATATTGTATATAAGATAAATAAAGCATCTGCATCTACATAAATAAAGCAAGCATCAAGATTTTAACTGAGACGACAAGTCACACCTATTCTTTCTAAATGCTCTTGTGATTTCAGGTTGCACCTCATCTCATTGGTGTAGAGCCTTCTACTCCTCTCCGATGTCACAGAAAAACAGTAGTAAGTTGTCTTTCTCTGCATTTGCAGCACAGCTATTGGTCCTTATCCTGCCTAGGTGTCGAATGGCCATGACAAAGATGCATGTATGCCATTAATGGGTAATTGTCCTTCATTAATTCTACATGAGTTGGTTAGTTAAAGCTGTACACCATCAGTTGCACCAAAGCAGGTGGAATGGATAGGAAACTACAAGCACTAGACACTACCCTTATTTTACTTTATTTTATTCAATTTAGTTTTACAGGGACAGTGCACATGAATCCACATTACTTTAAAAGTGCCCGTTTTAGCCAGCCTGCTAATTTTCAACTGCAGTCCCTGGGCAGGTTATATTTTCTGATGAAGAGATTCCTCCAGAAATATGATGTCATAGAAATAAGACATCACAGAATCAAAATACTAAATATACTGTAATCATATAATGTCCATATCAATGAGTCTACATTGAGTAAATATAGCTACACGAAATTACATTTGACGGAGGGTGTACCATTTGCAGTACTGTTGTCGTGTCTTTGACTATGCCAGATTAATTGCTATGACATGCTATTCTATAAAATAATTTCTCTGTAATTAATATTACCTGATTGAACTAATCATGTAAATATTAATTAACTAGAGAGGGACACCACGAAAGAATATTTATAGAGCTGTTATCTTCCGAATAAACTCTTAAAGATTTAGTAATATTTTACATCCATAGCAGTCACATTAATCGTCAGTTTATTCAGTCTCATCTGAAAGTTGTAAATCCTTGATTATCTGCAAGAATCCTGGCTAACAAGTTGAATCAGCAATACAAAATTGGGTTTAATTATTTATTTACTAAATACCTAACTAATCACACAGAATCACACATATACAATTAAATCATAACTTGATTACAAAGTGCCGTCATACAGAAAAACGTCCCTAGCGGGCGGAATAGATATGACAGCTTGTTACACAAAGAAAAGGGGCGGGATTTTTGTGAAAGAGCGGGAGACTGGAACAGAGGCGAAGCTGTGCTATCGTAAATACAGTATCTAATGCATTCTAAATTACCGGCCATTTGAATGAGGAAAATGCAATAAATATTTACTCTGAGCTGCGCTTCAGTAGGTTGGTGGTAGATGGACCGTGTTGCCAACCCGAGTCCTCTGTCCTTTGAAGAATGTCTCTGTTGCCTTACTGATACGTTGGAGTAACGTTGTGTCTAGTAGACGGGATACTCGGACTGTCCTTCCTAACCTGCGTTTGTAGCAGCTGTTGCTAACTCAATGGCTAGGAGATATCACTTCTGTAGTGAATACGAGTTCAAAGTTCATACCATTCACAATCAAAGTCCATGCTGCTGTTGGCTTAGTTCTGTAGTTATTATCTGAACCATTCTGACACCGGATCGTCATCCTAGCGTCCCGGAACAGGAAGTTATATTTTTGTCAATGGCTTTTATAGTGGAGGGAGAGGGGTGTGTCTGAAAAGTTTATAACCCATGTCTCTTCACAGGGGCGGGCCCCTAGTTGAGCAGAAGCCCAAATTTATGAAAATCCAAATCTCTCATTTGGAAGCTAAAATTACATTTAATCTCTTCACAAATAATTTCATATTCAAACATTTGAATTAAACAACAATTCCATGTGAATCCGATACCTCTGACGTTTAGACTTTCCACAGTAGAGTTTATGTCAGTCAATCATTGATGAGAATGTGTCATAGGGCAACCGAACTGACATAATATACCTTAAGTACCACCGCATATGTTCAATTGGTCGGATTACCAGAATATAGTTCATTCCCCCCCACTTTCTGATGTCCCCATAATCTCTATGTTAACCAAGGGGTTTTCTTATGTCACATCAGTAGGGAAGAGAAAAAGGGGAAAAGAGATATTTATGATTGTCATAAACATGACTGCCAACGTCATGACACTGTATATCTGTATTGTACAAAATAGATGTCGGGGGAGTTTTGGATGCTGTTGTTGAAGTGCAGTGATGCATCTTTCTCTTTTGAAAATTAACTCAAAAGATGGTTAAGTAATTACCCAGAAAATATAATTGACTAGAAAATATATTTGCTACATACACCTCCACATTCACGTTTAAGAAATGTTTTAAGAAATCCTGGAGTGAATAGACGCTCAATTATTTCAAGTGAATAGGGTGTTAAGTTTGTCCTTGTACCTATACCTGTTGCATAGCTAGGCCTACTCAGAAAGTTTACACAGGTCTGGATGTTCTGGTGTCTTTTAACGTGGTGGCTCGCTCACACAAACATTCTTACCACTCCACTCCCAGCCTTAAATACACCAATCTATTCAGCTCTCAGGCTCTAATGACTATTTGACAAATGTTGTACTGGAGAGGCTTGACACACAAAGCAAAATTGTATTCTTATTTACAATGACGGCCTACCAAAAGGCAAAAGGCTTCCTGAAGGGACGGGGGCTGGGATTAAAAATAAAAATATTAAAATATAGGACAAAACACACATCACGACAAAAGAGACAACACAACACCACATAAAGAGAGGACAAAGACATCAACATAGCATAGCAGCAACACATGACATCACAGCATGGCAGCAACACAACATGGCAGCAGCACAACATGGTAGCAGCACAACATGGTAGCAGCACAAAACTTGGTACAAACTTTATTGGGCATACTCGGCTAGCACTACATAATGGTAAACAGAAAGTTAATTAAGACCCTAATAGATTGGAATTCATATGCATGAATATATCTATTCAGATCAATTAGATAACATGATCTGTCCATATTTATCATCGTGGATAGGGCTTAGCACTGTAATAGCCTACACTTGTATAATTTGTAATCTAATAGTACAATATAGTTGGCTTAATGGCAACAGCATTCCTACAGTAAAACACGAGGTATATTCAGTGACGATGTCTAATTAATATTGTCATATTTCAAAATGAAATGTTAATTAATTTACATTAGGGTATGTAATATTGCATTTAAGGGGTAATCGAATATTGTGTAACCAAGGTTTCCTTGTGACAGAAATATCTTGTGTTTATGATCATTTTACCTACTTTACGTTCCATTTAATCTACCTTTCTCTTCAGACATTAAATTATTTTATTTTGATGACTGGAACAGAAGGCTAAATGTACTACAGTACACAACACAGGTCTTTAATCTCAGCACTGTTATAATAATATTATTATTATTTAAATGTAACCTTTATTTAACTAGGCAAGTCAGTTAAGAACAAATTCTTATTTACAATGACGGTCTACCCCAGGCCAAACACGGACGAGGCTGGGCCAATTGTGCGCAGCCCTATGAGACTCCCAATCACGGCCGGATGTGATACAGCCTGGATAATAATAACATAATGACAACATAATATGAGAAAATAATATAGCACTAAGTCAATTTTGTTCTTAAGATATGTCCACGCTGGCCCAAACCACATACCTAAAAATTCCCAGGCTTATTTGCCACAAAAAATAATTTCCAATAATCCTTAGGAAGCAGTGCTGCAAGCAATGAGAGGGTGAAATATCACCCCCTGCTGTAGGGGGTAGGAAAAAAACAACTCCATTCTCATTTCTTTTTAATTCATGTTTCCATATAAATCATCCATTGTCTCTTTAACGGCACGATCTCATTACTTGAGAATAACAAACACACTATAATCAAACGCCAGCTGATGCCATTTTATTTATTGATGAGAGTAAATCTGAGTGGAGAACACCACAATGCAATTACAATGTCGCTTTTAACGAGCGCCTCAATTTACATTGGTTGATTGCCAAAGAGAAACGCATTGTTCTCCTGCACTCTACGATAGATCATCTGAATTAATTCTCTAAATGTTACACGATAAACAAACAATAGACACATTTTATGATAATTTACTAAAAAAGCCATATACCCAGAATGCATTGTTTTTTAAATGAGCCACTGACTGCCTCACTGCCACAGGAATCCACACCTTTTTAATGTGCTTCTACAATTGTTTTCAAAGTCGGGACTGACTCTACTTATCCAAGCTTAATTAAGTTTTCCATTGGAAATGAATGTCAGTTCTTGTGATATCAAATTTGAATTTAATGTTTTTCATAGCATGTGATCAATAACTGGACAATAGTAGCTGAATGTTACTTTAGATATACATTTAGATACACATTTGTATTCACTAGAAAGCTATATTGTCTACAGTTATACAGTAGTTCACTAAGGATACTGTAAGTACAGGCCTTATGCAATTTTTACCTGTCAAAGAAGCATGGTATTTATCCATATAAGCAAGTGTGAGTGTATGTTATGCTACAATATCTATATCACAACATTGTAACACTATACTATACTGTGTAATATATCTAAAATGACACAGTTACTACAAATCATCTAATAATAACCAATATTAAAATAATTAGACCAATGCTAAAACCGTGTAAAGCCGACTCAGTTCTGGGGTGAGAGTGAGGATGTAAAATTGGCTTTATTTACTCTGCTGATTCATTGATTATTCACAACAGTCAGATAAATAATTTAGCATCGCAGCAATGCCATTTGACACATGCTTTATCAATTACATAATCATCACAATGGACTGAGCCAGCAGAACTCGCTCCTTTCAAGTAATTTTTTTTAACCTTTGATTCCCAGTGCCTTCACAGAAATCAGAGTGCCATCTCAGATGCCACTCTGTCGGCGCCTAGATGTCCCTTGAGAAGGTAGGAGACGGCTGGGGACAGGGGATGACGTAAATGACAGGCACAGAGTACAAAAGGACCATGTCCCTCCTGAGCTATAAGACCCTAGTGACAGCCAAGCCTTATGGGTCCTGGTCAAAAGTAATGCACTATAGAGTGAATAGGGTGCCGTTTGGGCAGCATCCTCAGAGCTACATATATATATATATATGATCTTAATTTGTTCACTCTATTGTTGATGAGAATTTTCCTGTACGGTAGTATATTCAAGGTTGAAAAAGGCTTCTAAAGTTTGTAAATTCTACTTTAAAATGTCAGGCTTGATTTGCCTGGACAGAAAATGTCCATTAATTGTAATCCACATAATATTTCAAATGTGCTGCAGGATTATTTTCCTGCTGAAGCAAGCTGGCTCAAATTAAGATCCTATATCTACACCCTCCCCAAACTCAGACGATGCTGACCCAATTGTGCGCAGCCTCATGGGTCTCCCAGTCACAGCCGGCTGTGACACAGCCTGGGATCAAACCTGGGTCTGTAGTGATGTCTCTAGCACTGCGATGCAGTACCTTAGACCGCTGCGCCACTCAGGAGGCCCAGGTTGTAGACCATTCTTGATACACACAGAAAACTCTTGAGCGTGAAAAACCCAGCAGCGTTGCAGTTCTTGATACATTCAGACCAGTGTGCCTGGCACCTACTACCATACCCCGTTAAAAGGCACTTCAATCTTTTGTCTTGCCCATTCACCCTCTGAATGGTGAATGGTGCCGGAGGAGATGGATGCATTTGTACGGGCTCCTAACCAATTGTGCCATTTTGTGTGTTTTTTCGTGTTGTTTGTAACTTATTTTGTTCATAATGTTTTGACACCGTATCTTATGACCGAAAATAGCTTTACTCCAAATACGGACCAAATCGAATCAAATTTGTCACACGTGCCAAATACAACAGGTGTAGGTAGACCTTACGGTGAAATGCTTACTTACAAGCCTATATAACCAACGATGCTTTAAGAAGATTTAAGAAAAAAATATATAAAAAAATAATAATAATAAGTTAAGTAAAAAATAGAAAATAAAAGTAACAAATAATTAAACCGCAGCAGTAAAATGCAGGGGGTACCGGTACAGAGTCAATGTGCGGGGGCACCGGGTAATATGTACATGTAGGTAGAGAAAGTGACCATGCATAGATAATAAACAGAGAGTAGCAGCAGCGTAAAAGAGGGGTCTGGGTAGCCTGTTGTTAGCTGTTCAGGAGTCTTATGGCTTGAGAGTAGAAGCTGTTAAGAAGCCTTTTGGACCTAGACTTGACGCACCGGTACTGCTTGCCGTGCGGTAGCAGAGAAAACAGTCTATGACTAAGGTGGCTGGAGTCTTTGACAATTTTTAGCGCTTTCCTCTGACACCCGCTGGTATAGAGGTCCTGGATGGCAGGAAGCTTGGATGTACTGGGCTGTACGCACTACTCTCTGTAGCACCTTGCGGACAGAGGCCGAGCAGTGTCAGAAAAAAGTATGAAGCTAGCTTGCTAAAAAAATATATATATTTACATTGATTTTAGCGTTGACAAATTGGCTTAGTCTCATAGTGAGGAGTCTATAAAACGTTGCTAGATTCATAAACATATTTTTTGCAACTCAGAAATGTATTGGAATGAATTATCAAACTATAAAACTAGCTAGCCAGCTATGGTTAACTGTAGCTAGCTACATGACAGGAGTGCTAGCTAGATACTTTAGCTTACTAGGTATATTAATAGCTTTAGTTTGGTTGTTATTAAACTCAATTTCCAGATTTCCACCAAGGACGTTGCCTCTCCGATCATCACTCTCCCTCACTTGGGCAAGGGACATTTAAGGTACACTCGGATGTGACGATGTAAAACGTCATTCAAGGTTTTAGGGCAGAGGGCTTTCTACTTTCAGTTTGAAACTCAGCCCAGGTGTTTCTAATGTTTTGTCCACTCATTGTAGTGGGTAATGATATACTCCAACCCTGAACGGACACGCACAGCCATTTGTCTTCTGTCACAATATGCTTGAGCGCCTCACAGACACACCATACCAATATTTCCCCTACACCTGACCTTCCACGTCCACATGCATATCTACTGCGGAGTCAGGAGGGTGCTCATGAATAAGGAATGGACTTGATTATGGATGAGTTTCTGTGTGATTTGCATTATAACCGCCCATGCTGAAATAACTCCATTGTTGCTCTCTTCCTATTCTTCTTTCTCTTCAATTCTCTCACAGACACTGATAGGCTACACACACACACACACACACACACACACACACACACACACACACACACACACACACACACACACACACACACACACACACACACACACACACACACACACACACACACACACACACACACACACACACACACACACACACACACACAGTGTGTTTCAAAAATACTATTATCTGGAATCCATCTACACACAGGCAGTATATACTGCTCTTTTGGAATGCCTTGAAATAGAATACTAAAAGGCCTACTAGCTAGTGACCACATAACTTGGCTTGTGCTACTTTCCTCCAAAATGCATCCAGTTGCCCTGATAAAAAAAACAACCATGCTGTGTTTTTATTTTTCCAAACCGGATCGTTTTTTTTCACCCCCTTAGATGGCAGTTGCGCCACAGCTGTGTGAAATATTCCCCTGTCTCTCTACCACATGTCCACATCCACATCCTGGAGCCTGCTTCAAACAGATCAGATCTGCTCCAAGTGTCCTCCTGCAAAGGTCACATACTGTAGGGGTCACCGGGACGCTTCGCTACTTCCAACATATCCAACGACATTAATTAACTTGGTCCACTTGCTACTTGTTGCCAAACATGTCTCTCGCTGTGACTCTCAAATGTGTTTATTTTCGATATAGCAGCCAGTCAGGGTGCATTCCAAACGGCACCCTATTTCCTATGGGCCCTGGTCAAAAGTAGTGCACTATATACGGAATAAGGGATTTTTTTGGGACACAATTTGGGACACACCCCCAGTGTCGCTCGGATAGGCAAATTCCGAGCTTCCATGCATCCAAGCTGGGAATCAGGCTAGGTTGTTAGTCCTAATGAGGAATCAGGCTAGGTTTCTAGTCCCAACAAGGAAACAGGATAGATTTCTAGTCCTAATGAGGAATCAGGCTAGGTTTCTAGTCTCAACGAGGAAACAGGATAGATTTCTAGTCCTAATGAGGAATCAGGCTAGGTTTCTAGTCCCAACGAGGAAACAGGATAGATTTCTAGTCCTAATGAGGAATCAGGCTAGGTTTCTAGTCCCAACGAGGAAACAGGATAGATTTCTAGTCCTAATGAGGAATCAGGCCTTGTTTCTAGTCCTAACGAAGAATCAGGCTAGGTTGGTAGTCCTAATGAGGAATCAGGCTAGGTTTCTAGTCCTAATGAGGACCTCTCCTATTAATTCCTGAATAGAAACTCTTGCGCAGGTCATTTAAAGACCTAAGCCTTATCAAAAACCTATCAAGTGATAGCCATGGCTCTAGATCCAGTAGTGTTAGTCATGGCTCTAGGTCCAGTAGTGATAGCCATGGCTCTAGGTCCAGTAGTGTTAGTCATGGCTCTAGGTCCAGTAGTGATAGCCATGGCTCTAGGTCTAGTAGTGTTAGTCATGGATCTAGGTCCAGTAGTGTTAGTCATGGCTCTAGGTCCAGTAGTGATAGCCATGGCTCTAGGTCCAGTAGTGATAGCCATGGCTCTAGGTCCAGCAGTGTTAGTCATGGCTCTAGATCCAGTAGTGTTAGTCATGGCTCTAGATCCAGTAGTGTTAGTCATGGCTCTAGATCCAGTAGTGATAGTCATGGCTCTAGGTTCAGTAGTGATAGCCATGGCTCTAGGTCCAGTAGTGTTAGTCATGGCTCTAGGTCCAGTAGTGATAGCCATGGCTCTAAGTCCAGTAGTGTTAGTCATGGCTCTAGGTCCAGTAGTGTTAGTCATGGCTCTAGGTCCAGCAGTGTTAGTCATGGCTCTAGATCCAGTAGTGTTAGTCATGGCTCTAGATCCAGTAGTGTTAGTCATGGCTCTAGATCCAGTAGTGATAGTCATGGCTCTAGATCCAGTAGTGTTAGTCATGGCTCTAGGTCCAGTAGTGTTAGTTATGGCTCTAGATCCAGTAGTGTTAGTCATGGCTCTAGGTCCAGTAGTGTTAGTCATGGCTCTAGATCCAGTAGTGTTAGTCATGGCTCTAGGTCCAGTAGTGTTAGTCATGGCTCTAGATCCAGTAGTGTTAGTCATGGCTCTAGGTCCAGTAGTGATAGCCATGGCTCTAGGTTCAGTAGTGATAGCCATGGCTCTAGGTCCAGTAGTGATAGCCATGGCTCTAGGTCCAGTAGTGATAGCCATGGCTCTAGGTCCAGTAGTGAATGTCTAATTAACCTATTATAAAGTGTTATCGTGTCCATGGCTATCAAGCCCGTCCTTAAGGCACCAATGCATACCCTCCCCATCTGACCTGATTAGATTGCACAGTCCCATTAATGAGCTTCTTAATGCCCCACATATAATCTTAGCTGCATCCCAAATGACACCCTATTCCCTACATAGTGCATTGCTTTTGACCAGACCCCAATGGGCCCTAGTCAAAAGTAATGCACTACATAGGGAATGGAAGGGATGTCACGCACCCAAAAAATCTGAGGGGGTACCACGTACATGAGGATGGCTGGGGTTGGTTTGGAGGGTAGCTAAGTCCCCCGTCCGGCAGTTGGAGAATTTGAAACACCTGAAACAGCTTTTTCCTGCAATCTAGAGCCATAATCATTATACTTAATTCTATATAAAAAATATAGTTTTTTTATGCATATCTAAGTATACATCTTGAGCTGTCTGTATTCTCCTGGTGGTTATCTTTTAAAAATAAAATAAACATGCTTTTCTGCATCTCTGCTAAAATCTGGGTAAAAGATTGAAAGAAAAGTCTTATTCAGTACATTTACTAATTGCTTGTTTTTCTAAAGTCTTACAACTTTGCCAGCAGGCAAGGTTAGTTAGGCAACCGAGCTACTTTAACTTGATAGCCTGGTAGCTAGTTATGAGGTTGGGAGACTGGGAACCTATATGGGCTAGCTAAAGCCAACATAAAATTGTTAGGTGGCTAGTAGTATTACAGAGAAACAACAACAGAAAATGCAACCATTTTTTTTACAGTACAAATCTGAGGGGGCACATGCCCCTGTGCCTCCTATGGGCATGATGCCTCTGGGGAATAGCGTGCCATTTGGGAGGCAGCCCTTACCTCTTTGCTCCGCAGCTGAGGCCGAGAACCAAGGAGGAGGGGACGGGAAGAGCAGGGGAAGTGGGGGCTAGAGTCATTGCAGGGAGAAAGAGATCCAAGGGGAAGGGGACAGGAAGACCAGGGGTAGTGGGGGCTAGAGTCATTGCAGGGAGAAAGAGATCCAACAGGAAGAGCAGGTGAAGTGAGGGCTGGACTCGCTGCAGGGAGAGAGAGATCTAAGAGGGAGGGGATGGGAAGAGCAGGGGAAGTGAAGGCTATCACCCAAGCGTTACTTTCTCTCTCTCTTCTAGCTGGAACAGCTCTTACTGGAATGTAAAGCTTCATGTGTTGGCATTAATGATTCAAGTGATCCCCACTGACTTTATATGTCTTGATGATGTTTAGAACATTTTATTTAGTGGTCTTATTGAGAAGCCTGACAGGTATAGAGGGCATTGAGATGGAAATAGAGAGCAGAGTGGTTTTTAGGGAAGTGGTTGTTCAAAGTCTCTAAACATTGAGAAACCAAAATGTGACCGTGGCCCCACAGTTGGGGAGAAGGCCATTGTCCGATCTGATATCATGCTGCAAATTATCCTCCACCCTCCCTGTGGAGAGCCTGCTTAATAGTGTGTGTGCGTGCGCACGTGTGTGTGTGTGTGTGTGTGCATCTACATTGAGTGTGTGTTTTGAGTCTGGTGTCTGTATGGGCCTCCCGAGTATCTCAGCGGTCTGAGGCACTGCAGTGCTAGAGACATCACTACAGTCCCTGGTTCGTTCCCAGGCTGTGTCACAACCGGCCGTGATCAGGAGTCCAATAGTGTGTTGCACAATTGGCCCAGCGTCGTCCGGGATAAGGGAGGGTTTGACCGGGGGGGTAGGCCATCATTGTAAATAAGAATTTGTTCTTAACTGAATAAAAAATATGTAACCACATATTTCAATATACAAAATAGCAAATACAGACTGAAAATATACAGCAGGCATCACATCTAACAACCCAAATTAGAGGACACATTCAGTCTGCTAGAGAAAATTTAAGACATAAAGTAGGTCCCTCACAGAACCACTCAACACAAGTGTTTAAATCATTCCAATTGAATCCTCTCCTTTAATTGATTGGATTTGTTTGTTTTAGACTTCCTCAAGGATTTAGTAACCTACGAGTCATCTGGTGAAGGTAAACTCGAGGAGTACCAAAATTAGATTTCCCTACGATTACACTGTCTGTGTGCACAGGCTGTGGGTTTAAACTTTGTCCCTCTTCATCTAATCACACCTCTTCGTATCCTATTGGGTAGAGAGTATCCCTTCACTGTACTGTCCCTCCTGTATGAGCACTACAGTGAATAGAAATAGGTTAGGTCCTCAAGGTAATACCACTCAGCCACACATCACACATACAGACTATCAATTTGATACTGTAGATGTCTAAATATTTGTCTTGTGGATAGTGAAATATCTGACCATCAACATCAAAACAGAAGGGATTTGTGCTATAACTCCTATCATTATTACTGTACTGACTCCAGCATGTTCATCCCAGACTATCATTGTTACTGTACTGACTCCAGCATGTTCATCCCAGACTATCATTATTACTGTACTGACTCCAGCATGTTCATCCCAGACTATCATTGTTACTGTACTGACTCCAGCATGTTCATCCCAGACTATCATTATTACTGTACTGACTCCAGCATGTTCATCCCAGACTATCATTGTTACTGTACTGACTCCAGCATGTTCATCCCAGACTATCATTGTTACTGTACTGACTCCAGCATGTTCATCCCAGACTATCATTGTTACTGTACTGACTCCAGCATGTTCATCCCAGACTATCATTATTACTGTACTGACTCCAGCATGTTCATCCCAGACTATCATTGTTACTGTACTGACTCCAGCATGTTCATCCCAGACTATCATTATTACTGTACTGACTCCAGCATGTTCATCCCAGACTATCATTATTACTGTACTGACTCCAGCATGTTCATCCCAGACTATCATTGTTACTGTACTGACTCCAGCATGTTCATCCCAGACTATCATTGTTACTGTACTGACTCCAGCATGTTCATCCCAGACTATCATTATTACTGTACTGACTCCAGCATGTTCATCCCAGACTATCATTATTACTGTACTGACTCCAGCATGTTCATCCCAGACTATCATTATTACTGTACTGACTCCAGCATGTTCATCCCAGACTATCATTATTACTGTACTGACTCCAGCATGTTCATCCCAGACTATCATTATTACTGTACTGACTCCAGCATGTTCATCCCAGACTATCATTATTACTGTACTGACTCCAGCATGTTCATCCCAGACTATCATTGTTACTGTACTGACTCCAGCATGTTCATCCCAGACTATCATTGTTACTGTACTGACTCCAGCATGTTCATCCCAGACTATCATTGTTACTGTACTGACTCCAGCATGTTCATCCCAGACTATCATTGTTACTGTACTGACTCCAGCATGTTCATCCCAGACTATCATTGTTACTGTACTGACTCCAGCATGTTCATCCCAGACTATCATTGTTACTGTACTGACTCCAGCATGTTCATCCCAGACTATCATTGTTACTGTACTGACTCCAGCATGTTCATCCCAGACTATCATTGTTACTGTACTGACTCCAGCATGTTCATCCCAGACTATCATTGTTACTGTACTGACTCCAGCATGTTCATCCCAGACTATCATTGTTACTGTACTGACTCCAGCATGTTCATCCCAGACTATCATTATTACTGTACTGACTCCAGCATGTTCATCCCAGACTATCATTGTTACTGTACTGACTCCAGCATGTTCATCCCAGACTATCATTGTTACTGTACTGACTCCAGCATGTTCATCCCAGACTATCATTGTTACTGTACTGACTCCAGCATGTTCATCCCAGACTATCATTGGTAGCAAAGATGGTGCAAATCTCACATATACATTACTGTTTGGATATTACACTGAAAAGAAGAGAGCAAAGTGAGCAGGAAATAGTGTAAAACAAGTTCATGTGAGTTGAGGGGACAACCCCATACAGACACAACATGAGAAAGGTGATCTATTACTGTAGAACTAGCAAGTATAGGTCATGTTGGCTTGTTGTCCACTGCTAAAACTTACTCTGTGATATAATTGGGCTTGTGTCCTAAATGGCACCCTATTCCCTTTATACTGCACTACTTTGACCCATGGGCTCTAATCAAAAGTAGTGCACTATGAAGGGAATAAGGTGCCATTTCGAATGCAGGCCAATTATATCACAGAGGGAGTTCTACCAGTGGACAACCAACCAACAGGACCAGCACGAAACGTTGCCAGAGCAAAGAACAATAAACAACGCGTGTTATCAGACGGGAGAAAAAATGATAAACAAAGAGGGAAAGACAATGATATGTTTTTTAGCAAGAGAGGGCCATTAAAATCCTATTTGAAGCATAGCAGTCTGGAGTAAACAAAATAGGACTATCAAAAGAGAGGTATGAAACGCAGGGCTGATGCTGGGGACTGTGTGGGTCCATCAAACGCAGGGCTGATGCTGGAGACTGTGTGGGTCCATCAACGCAGGGCTGATGCTGGGGACTCTGTGGGTCTATCAAACGCAGGGCTGATGCTGGGGATTGTGTGGGTCCATCAACGCAGGACTGGTGCTGGGGACTGTGTGGGTCCATCAAACGCACGGCTGATGCTGGGGACTGTGTGGGTCCATCAAACGCAGGGCTGATGCTGGGGACTGTGTGGGTCCATCAAACGCAGGGCTGATGCTGGGGACTGTGTGGGTCCATCAAACGCAGGGCTGATGCTGGGGATTGTGTGGGTCCATAAAAAGCAGGGCTGATGCTGGGGACTGTGTGGGACATCAAACGCATGGCTGATGCTGGGGATTGTGTGGGTTCATCAAATACAGGGCTGATGCTGGGGATTGTGTGGGTCCATCAAACGCAGGACTGATGCTGGGGATTGTGTGGGTCCATCAAACGCAGGGCTGATGCTGGAACTGTGTGAGACATCAAACACAGGGCTGATGCTGAGGATTGTGTGGGTCCATCAAAAGCAGGGCTGATGCTGGAACTGTGTTAGACATCAAACGCATGGCTGATGCTGGGGACTGTGTGGGTCCATCAAATACAGGGCTGATGCTGGGGATTGTGTGGGTCCATCAAACGCAGGGCTGATGCTGGGGATTGTGTGGGTCCATCAAATGCAGGGCTGATGCTGGGGATTGTGTGGGTCCATCAAACGCATGGCTGATGCTGGGGATTGTGTGGGTCCATCAAACGCAGGGCTGATGCTGGGGACTGTGTGGGACATCAAACGCAAGGCTGATGCTGGGGATTGTGTGGGTTCATCAAACGCAGGGCTGATGCTGGAACTGTGTGGGTCCATCAAACGCAGGGCTGATGCTGGAACTGTGTGGGTCCATCAAACGCAGGGCTGATGCTGGAACTGTGTGGGTCCATCAAACGCAGGGCTGATACTGGGGATTGTGTTGGCCCATCATCGCCTGAATTCCAAGTGCAGCCTTCCTCCAGTGTTTGAGCTGCGCATGTGAGCGAGAGAGTGAGAGTAAAAATGTGTGTGTGTGTGTGTGCATGCGTGCGTGCGTGCTTTGTGTGTGTGTGGTGTATCTGTGCCCATGTGTGTGTGCCTCTGCTGGCTGGGCCCTGGGCTCTCCGCCATGATACGAAACTTCCTTTGAACCGAGCAGCTGTGGGCTGCAGGAAAGATATGCTATTTAATGTATTAATGAAACAGAGGAAAAACGCCACGGTTAGGGAGTGTACCTTTCATGCCAGGGGAATCTGGGCAGATGTGATGCTAATAGACATGGCTTGGCTGGATGCCTCATGTCTCTTTTTGCCTCAATCCATCTCTCTGTCTCTTGCTCTCTCCTATTTCAAAGCACTGATATTCATATTTATGCATCAACCAGATGGCAGCATTTTGAAGGCCTTAAATGCTGTATGTTCACAATGTTGTTAAGACGCTAATTGTCTTTGTTCCATGGCATTACACATGTTAGATGAAACACATAAAAAGTGTCATAATAGCCAAATAATACAGGTGTGTTATTCACATATGGAATGGCTAATATTCTTATCCATAGGTGGGTTCTTGGCTATGATGAGCTTGGCTGTTTGGGGTTCCCGCATAACACAAATATTAGATGTTGAGGATGCTCTGGGTCCTTGTATGCTCCTGTGTGATGTATGCCTTCGATGTCACTACACTCATTACTTCTGCTTGCTCACTGCCCTGTTTCCCAAGAAGTACATACATACGTACATATATCACAGGCCTCGATAAAATATTGATCACCTACAGCTCATCTGTCCTTAAGCAAACTATCTCAAGCTGTTCATGCTTTCTTACCTGTAGTTTCACAACAGATTCATCCGTTCTGTCGGGGGTATACTGACAGCCCATAAACTCCCCTTATCTAGCTACACAACCTTGTCCCTCGAGCGCTTCACAAACACATCTCGACAGAACAATACACTCCCTGTAAAAACAGTACAAAGCCTGAAGCAACAAAATTACAAGTATTTATTTTTCCACCGGATACCTAGCTATTTATTTCACTGACCTCACTCCCTTTTGAAATGATCAATTTGAGATATTCGCCCGAAATAAATAGCAGCACCAGCTCTGTTTTTGTGCCGGCTTTACACCTTATCTGAAGAGTACAGATTACCAGCCATTTATACATATAATAAATAGCCCGTACCCACAAGAAGTTTGCTCAATAACAGCTAGATGGTGTTGCCTAGCAACTGCAGAGCACCGTCACAATCAGCACTGGTACCTGGTCCTGGAGGCAGACTCCATCTTGTACATTTCTCTCTCTTCTCTCTCCTTCTTCTAATTGGCCAGGTGGGTAAAGAGCGTGATCCTGTGCATCTCTGCCTCCCTGGTTGATGCAGCCAAGGTCCTGAAGAAGTGGCAGACACGTCGTGTTGACATTAGCATTTTATCATTGCGACAGTGTTATGTAGCACAAACACCTGTATTGTTGTGAATAAAAACTGTAGTATGAAATATGCCAAACAATTTATCTTCCTGAGCTGAGACGCAACCTTAAATCCACAGACTAAAATAATCACTGATTACCAACGATACATCAACATACTGTGGGCTGCTGTCCCTCAGTTAGCAATCAATTAGGAATTAGAAAATTAGTCACAAGGTAAATTGAATGGAATGTGAGACGCTTGTGCCGACTTTGAGCCCCCACCAAAGTCAACAGGCTGTTGGAGTTGGGTAATTATAAATAAATATGAAAATGAACAGAAGCTGAGGAGGGTAGCCTAGTAAATAGTTCACCTCCCTGTTCTTCCTTTTGATCATCTACGGCATATTTGTTAGCCCAAATTATCTATATTTTTTCTATTCAGACAGATTGGAAACTATTTGGTACAATATTTGCTTTTAATGATCTTATTTCCGAAACAGTGCCAAACTTATTAGAGGATGTACTATTTCATGCATTTTTTTTGCCAATTACCCGGAATTGAGAAAGTTTAATTTACAAATAATTTCTAGTGAATGAGTCAGACCTATTTTTTATGGCCACCCACCTCCAGTAGCCTATCTGTTGGCACTTTGACTGCCTCTTTGTCTCTGACATGTTATTTGCATTATGTAACACAATATGTACAATGTAACAAGCGCACTACCTGCTACCAGTCACTTTTCAGCCCTGTTTACATGTAAACTCAGCAATAAAAGAAATGTCCCTTTTTCAGAACCCTGTCTTTCAAAGACAATTCGTAAAAATCCAAATAACTTCACAGATCTTCATTGTAAAGGGTTTTAACACTGTTTCCCGGTCGTTAAGACACTAACAGCTTACAGACGGTAGACAATTAAGGTCACAGTTATGAAAACTTAGGACACTAAAGAGGCCTTTCTACTGACTCTGAAAAACACCAACCGAAAGATGCTCAGGGTCCCTACTCATCTGCGTGAACATGCCTTAGGCATGCTGCAAGGAGGCATGAGGACTGCAGATGTGGCCAGGGCAATCAATTGCAATGTCCGTACTGTGAGACGCCTAAAACAGAGCTACAGAGAGACAGGACGGACAACTGATCGTCCTCGCAGTGGCAGACCACATGTAACAACACCTGCAGAGGATTGGTACATCAGAACATCACACCTGCGGGACAGGTACAGGATGGCAACAACAACTGCCCGAGTTACACCAGGAACGCACAATCCCTCCATCAGTGCTCAGACTGTCCGCAATAGGCTGAGAGAGGCTGGACTGAGGGCTTGTAGGCCTGTTGTAAGGCAGGTCCTCACCAGACATCACCAGCAACAACGTCGCCTATGGGCACAAACCCGCCATAGCTGGACCAGACAGGATTGGCAAAAAGTGCTCTTCTCTGTTGAGTCGCGGTTTTGTCTCACCAAGGTGATGGTTGGATTTGTGTTTATCGTCGAAGGAATGAGCGTTACACCGAGGCCTGTACTCTGGAGCGGGATCGATTTGGAGGTGGAGGGTCCGCCATGGTCTGGGGCGGTGTGTCACAGCATCATCGGACTGAGCTTGTTGTCATTGCAGGCAATCTCAATGCTGTGCGTTACAGGGAAAACATCCTCCTCCCTCATGTGGTACCCTTCCTGCAGGCTCATCCTGACATGACCCTTCAACATGACATTGCCACCAGCCATACTGCCCGTTCTGTGCGTGATTTCCTGCAAGACAGAAATGTCAGTGTCATGCCATGGCCAGCGAAGAGCCCGGATCTCAATTCCATTGAGCACGTCTGGGACCTGTTGGATCGGAGGGTGAGGTCTAGGGCCATACCCCAAGAAATGTCCGGGAACTTGCAGGTGACTTGGTGGAAGAGTGGGATAACATCTCACAGCAAGAACTGGCAAATCTAGTGCAGTCCATGAGGAGGAGATGCACTGCAGTACTTAATGCAGCTGGTGGCCACACCAGATACTGACTGTTACTTTTGATTTTGACCCCCCCCCCCCCCCCCCCCCCCTTTGTTCAGGGACATATTATTCAATTTATGTTTATGTTTTTTGCTGAGTTTATATCCTGCACCCAGTCACGTTTCAGCCCTGTTTACATGTATATCCTGCTACCAGTAACTTTTCAGCCCTGTTTACATGTATATCCTGCTACCAGTAACTTTTCAGCCCTGTTTACATGTACAGTATGTCCTACTACCAGTCACTTTTTATGTATAAACCCACCTCAACCACTCCAGTACCACTAAACATTGAAAAATATTTTGGCACTGACCTGTATAAACTTGCTGTAACGATCGTCTAATGGAGGAGACCAAAACGCAGTGTTGTAAGTGTTCATATTATAATTTAATACAAAACTGAACACTAAACAAAATAACAACGAGAGTGAACGAAAACGAAACAGTTCTGTTAGGTGAAGACACACAAAACAGAAAACAACTACCCACAAACACAGGTGGGAACAGGCTACCTAAGTATGGTTCTCAATCAGAGACAACGATAGACAGCTGTCTCTGATTGAGACCACACCCGGCCAAACACATAGAAAAGGACAACATAGAACAAAATATAAAATGCCCACCCCAACTCATGCCCTGACCAACTAAAAATAGAGACATAAAAAGGATCTCTAAGGTCAGGGCGTGACACTTGCATTCTCGCGTTTCTAACTCACATCGTAGTTCTTGTGTGTTTTTTAAAATGTATTTTCTTATTTCATTTTCTATTATTATCTATATTTTTATCTATATTATTATCTATATCATTATCTATGATATTAGCTCTATGATTATCTATATGATCATCTATATGATTATCTATATGATTATCTATATGATCATCTATTTGATAATCTATATGATCATCTATATAATCATCTATATTATTATTATTATTATTATAAATGCATTGTTTAAAAGAGCTCTCAAGGTAATATTAAATGATCAGTAGCCCTTCATTTTACATCCCGGTAATTACTAGGTAATAACTAGGTAAATACTTACCAAAAGTGAATACATTGTAACTATTTAGTCCCATACGTACTTACTAGATACTAAACAAATACTACATACATTCTTAGTAAATACAAAATAACAAAATGTAATTATATAGTAGTCCCCTTTAGCCCCAAAGGTTAGTATTGAAGACCTTGTGAGTAAGTATAAGGTACTATTTGTGTAAATACCTAGTAAAAACATGTTGTAATATTATGTGATGTTTGTTACATTTTTTACCATTTACTTACCACATAAAAACCTTCAAGTCAATCATCCTGACATTGGTATTCTTTCACATTTCACATTGCCTTTAGTTACCATGTACACTACCATTCAAAAGTTTGGGGTCACTTAGAAATGTCCTTGTTTTTGAAAGAAAATCTCATTTTTTGTCCATTCAAATAACATCAAATGGATCAGAAATACAATGTAGACATTGTTAATGTTGTAAATGACTATTGCAGCTGGAAACGGCAGATTTTTTATGGAATATCTACATAGGCGTACAGAGGCCTATTATCAGCAACCATCAATCCTGTGTTCCAATGGCATGTTGTGTTAGCTAATCCAAGTTTATCATTTTAAAAGGCTAATTTATCATTAGAAAACCCTTTTGCAATTATGTTAGCACAGCTGAAAACTGTTGTTCTGATCAAAGAAGCAATAAAACTGGCCTTCTTTAAACTAGTTGAGTATCTGGAGCATCAGCATTTGTGGGTTCGATTACAGGCTCAAAATGTCCAGAAACAAAGACCTTTCTTCTGAAACTCGTCAGTCTATTCTTGTTCTGAGAAATGAAGGCTATTCCATGCCAGAAATTGCCAAGAAACTGAAGATCTCGTACAATGCTGTGTACTACTCCCTTCACAGAACAGCTCAAACTGGCCCCAGTGCACAACTGAGCAAGAGGACAAGTATAGTGTCTAGTTTGAGAAACAGACAAGTCCTCAACTGGCAGCTTCATTAAATATGTCAACAGTGTGCGCAACTGGTTAACTGAAGTCAGGTGCAGGAGAGCAGAGATGAGTGAACAGGCACACTTTATTCGGCGGAAGGAAAACAGTCGGACGCAACTGCGTAACAACACTCCCGCCAAAGGCAAAAGCGAATAGCACACTCGTCACACAAATAATGTACAGCATACAATACCACGGGTTCCAAACAAGACCCGGCAAAAAAACAGAATGAAGCGTCACACATGACATGTAACGAACAATTACACACACAGACATTGGGGGAACAGAGGATAATATATACGTAGAGTGATGAGGGGATGTAAAACCGGTGTGCAGAAAAACAAGACAAAACAAATGGAAATGAAAGGTGGAGCGGCGGTGCCTAGAAGACCGGTGATGTCGACCGTCGAGCGCCGCCCGAACTAGGAGAGGAGCCGACTTCGGCTGGAGTCGTGACAAAATAGTACCCGCAAAACACCAGTCTCAACGTCAACAGTGAAGAGGTGACTCCGGGATGCTGGCCTTCTTGGCAGAGTTGCGAAGAAAATGGCATTTCTCAGACTGGCCAATAAATAGTAAAGAATAAGATGGGTAAAAAAACACAGACAGAGGAACTATAGATTTTTTATAGAAATGAATGCAGTTCCCATGTGTTGTTTTGCTAGCTCATTGATATGATATAGCCTATTCTTATACAGGTGTTTTCAAAGTCATAGACAGTGGGCCTCCATTCAGAGAACATCAAGACAACCGCAATTTTAAGAGTTGAGAAATAAACGTGGTATGACTGTAAAGCTTTATATTATTTTTTATACCCTCCTTTTTCTTTCCAATTTCGATCTTGTCTCATCGCTGCAACTCCCCAGCAGGCTCGGGAGAGGCGAAGTCATGAAACATGACCCGCCTAACCGCGTTCCTTAACACCCGCAAGCTTACCCGGAAGCCAGCCGCACCAATGTGTCAGAGGAAACACCGTTCAACTGGCAATCAGAGTCAGCCTGCAGGCACCAGTCCCTTCACAAGGAGTCACAAGGGCGCGACGAGCCAAGTAAAGCCCCTCCGGCCAAACCCTCTCCTAACCCGAAAAATGCTGGGCCAATTGTGCGCCGTCCTATGGGACTCCCGGCCACGGCCGGTTGTGGCACAGCACGGGAATGAACCCAGGTCTGTGGTAACACCTAGACCGCTGCGCCACTCGGAAGACCCCTGGAAAGCTTTTTAAATGTAGCCATCAAAATGTGTTTTCCCGTGATTGTTATTAGAAGCAGGCCTAATATTTATGCATTTTTGAGAATACAGTTACTTGGCTTTCTTTCACACTTTGAAAACCTCTGTTCTAATACAATGTGTTTCTACCTCTGGTTGATTGTGTCTTATTTGTGAAATGTTTCCACTTTTATATTACACTGTAGTTAACTTGCAAGTATTTGGTATTTACATGGTAATGTGAAAAGCTTAATTGTACTGGCCTCTTACCTTGTACCTACCCTGTAAGTGTGAAGGTGGTACCATGTAACAACAGGGTAAGATCACAGAGATTTGCTGTCGTCTTCATGAGATGGAGTCATCCAATGTGGAAGTATTTCACAAGTAACTACGCTGTATCTACCTGGAAACAGACACCACTAAATTGTACAGCCATTTTAATACAAACATACATGGTAACTAAAGGCAAAGTACAAAGAAACAACAGGAGAGAATAGCAATGTCAGGATGACTGACTTGAAGGTATTAATTTGGTAAGTGCGTGGTAATAAATAAATAAAATATCCGCAGATGTTGTTACTAGGTATTTACATTAAAAGTACCTTGTACTTACTTATAAGGTCCTCAATACTAACATTTGGGCTAAAGGGGACTACTATATAATTATATTTTGTTATTTTGTATTTACTAAGAATGTTTGTAGGTCTTACTTGTTTAGTAAGTACGTTTGGGACTAAATTGTTACCGTGTATTTACTTTTTGTAACTGGGTATTTACCTAGTGATTACCTTGTAGGTACCGGGCTGTAGAATTAAGGCTTATCCCTCAATCAGTCATGTAGTGGAGGGAAAATGCAGTTCAAGCACTGTATTTGTTATTTTGAGCAAGGATTTACCCACCTAATATAGGGAGCGTTAATTTACTCACTGCAAACCGCCATCAGCATTTACCCACCTAATATAGGGAGCGTTAATTTACTCACTGCAAACCGCCATCAGCATTTACCCACCTAATATAGGGAGCGTTAATTTACTCACTGCAAACCGCCATCAGTGTTTTCCCACCAGTTTTCTACCCACTACATTACTGTCCTCAAGGTACAAGTGACAGTTTTGAGGCTAATGGTCAAAACCTCAGATGTGTTCTCATTGTATCTGAGGTAAATGTATTTCAATTGTGAAGGCCTGTGAGGACTGCGGAGCTATGACACATCAGTGTTGTGATTCCCACTGTGACCTCTTTGCAGGAGAGTGCTACCCTACTACTCATCAATACTCTCATGCTAGGATAATGACACACATTTAGTCTGGTACGAGCCACAAATAGGAGGGAAAATAAGAACATTTTTCTCTTCAACATGTTTTCAACGTCTCCATGAGAATATACAGTTAATCAGATTGCATTTAAAATATACATTGTATTTGATTACTTTCATCAACAGGCTCTGATAAAATCAAAGAACCAAAGTAGGGTACGTCTCCATCGTGAATCGTGGCTGTCCAGTGGTGTCGGGAATCGTGCGCAAGGCCATATTGACATGAGTGGCTTCACATTCATTTAGAAATCTAATTGAACTCTGAAAGCTCATTCAAAGTTCATTAATATGAAGCTCCGCCATCACAATACTCCCCCCTCTCGCTCCATTCGCTTGTGTGCTCTATTTAATCAATAATTCATCGCCACGGGAACTATGTTCATAGATGAGTGACAGATCCTCGTTGTGAGATGCCACTCCGATTATTTGGTGGAAAAGAACATGCCGAGAATTTTCCCGTGGATTCACAGAATTCCAATCAAATCACATATCCATTACATACTGTATGAGGCCCCACTGCACAGATGATAGAAATTCCCTCTACTAAATACCCACACAGTATGGAGGTTGCGTCTTGATTAGCCTATACTCGTTGAAAACATGACAGATCGATGTCAAATCCAATCAATCACATACATTGTTGTTGTTGTAATGTCTTGGAAACAATGTTGATTTAACTATTTTTTCCCCAGTGGGATGTGTGAATATCACTATCAAGGCTACCCCATAAAACAAATGTCATATTTCTCTGCCTTTCAACTACCCTTATATAACATACATCAACATCAAGGACGGCTTTCAAGGCTCAGACAACCTTTCGTCCAGTCTCTTGTCAGCATCTTACGCAAACACGTGATTGAATATGTCATACCATTCATCATTGGTGTATCACCCTGGTGTATGAATCACAGTACTGGAGGAAATGACATACACAGCTATGTCTCAATGCAAAGATGAGGGAGTTAGCACCATCTCCAGAGACATTAGGTCTCGGTTGGGGAGTAAATTCATTTGGAGTGGTGCTACGATAGCAAGAGTCATCTGTAGCTTCATAGTGGCAGGCTCAATGGCAGACAGTCCCTCCAGGGAAGAGGGGAGATCAGAGGGGGTAAGGGGGGCATGGCAAAGGGATCGAGCATTCTCGTCTATGCTCCTTTCACACACTGAACACTGGGCAGAGGGGGGAGAGAATAGGCAGCGGCCGCTGATAAAAGAGCCATTCAGTTGAGAACACTAAGAATCGCCCAAAACAGCCTGGAGATTGAGGCCGGTCCCAGAGGGCCATAGAATGGGGAGATAGCCAGGGAATTTCTGTTCTGGAACCCCATCGCTAATGGCTATTTATTTATTTTCTCCCCTTGACACATCTCAAAAGAGATTAGGATCCGATTCAATTAACTTTTTATCGGGAGGAGGAGAAGGAAAAAAAAGTCTCCAAAGTCTTTCTAGGGAGGAAGAGAAGAAGATGAGGAGAAAGAAAAAAGCACCAATAAACTGAGTGCAACAGGGACTTGGAGTACCAATAAACTGAGTGCAACAGGGACTTGGAACACCAATAAGCTGAGTGCAACAGAGTATTGGAGCACCAATAAGCTGAGTGCAACAGGGACTTGGAGCACCAATAAGCTGAGTGCAACAGGGACTTGGAGCTTCAATAAGCTGAGTGCAACAGAGACTTAGAGCACCAATAAGCTGAGTGCAACAGGGACTTGGAGCACCAATAAGCTGAGTGCAACAGAGACTTGGAGTACCAATAAACTGAGTGCAACAGGGACTTGGAGTACCAATAAACTGAGTGCAACAGGGACTTGGAACACCAATAAGCTGAGTGCAACAGAGACTTGGAGCACCAATAAGCTGAGTGCAACAGGGACTTGGAGCACCAATAAACTGAATGCAACAGGGACTTGGAACACCAATAAGCTGAGTGCAACAGAGTATTGGAGCACCAATAAGTTGAGTGCAACAGGGACTTGGAGCACCAATAAGCTGAGTGCAACAGGGACTTGGAGCACCAATAAGCTGAGTGCAACAGGGACTTGGAGCTTCAATAAGCTGAGTGCAACAGAGACTTGGAGCACCAATAAGCTGAGTGCAACAGGGACTTGGAGCACCAATAAGCTGAGTGCAACAGAGACTTGGAGCACCAACAAACTGAGTGCAACAGGGACTTGGATCACCAATGGGACTTGGAGTGGGACTTGGAGCACCAATAAGTTGAGTGCAACAGAGACTTGGAGCACCAATAAGCTGAGTGCAACAGGGACTTGGAGCACCAATAAGCTGAGTGCAACAGAGACTTGGAGCACCAACAAACTGAGTGCAACAGGGACTTGGATCACCAATGGGACTTGGAGTGGGACTTGGAGCACCAATAAGCTGAGTGCAACAGAGACTTGGAGCACCAATAAGCTGAGTGCAACAGAGACTTGGAGCACCAATAAGCTGAGTGCAACAGGGACTTGGAGCACCAATAAGTTGAGTGCAACAGAGACTTGGAGCACCAATAAGCTGAGTGCAACAGGGACTTGGAGCACCAATAAGCTGAGTGCAACAGGGACTTGGAACTTCAATAAGCTGAGTGCAACAGAGACTTGGAGCACCAATAAACTGAGTGCAACAGAGACTTGGAGCACCAATAAGCTGAGTGCAACAGGGACTTGGAGCACCAATAAGCTGAGTGCAACAGAGACTTGGATCCTTTTTGTTGGGGTTGTGAGAGGAATGTCGAGAGTCGCAACATGGCCATGTTGCTGCTGTTGCAAGACATTGGATTTACAATGCAAATCGAATCTGTACAGATATTGATTCTTCCCCATTTTGGTGTTTCTTCTGGAGGTGTTTTGTTCTCCGGTGACAGGTTTTGGCTGATGGGCTTTGGTCGTCTCGGTGTGCTATGCTTTGCCTTGGAAACAATCAGCAACCTGATCTACCTTTCTCCTTGGGGACCAGTTGAAGATGAGAATAGTTTATAAAAAAGAGCGAGAGTGATATAAAATGGAGAGTGTGCTATACATCATAACAGCTATACATTCAAAATGTAGTGTTGTGTGCGGAAAGAAAACATCCATTTCCTGGTGACACAGTTAGAGATGCATTCTGTTACAGAATAGTATTTGGAAAAGCCGTGGGAAAATATAATAATTCAGCCTAAAAGTGAACTAACAAAGATAGTAGCCTAGCCTAGTGGTTAGAGCGTTGGACTAGTAACCGGAAGGTTGCAAGTTCAAATCCCCGAGCTGACAAGGTACAAATCTGTCGTTCTGCCCCTGAACAGGTAGTTAACCCACTGTTCCTAGGCCGTCATTGAAAATAAGAATTTGTTCTTAACTGACTTGCCTAGTTAAATAAAGGTAAAAAAAAAAAAAAAAAAAAATATGAATGGAAAAAAATGCAATAAATTAAATGACAGAGACAGTGAGTTGTTTGGGACTTGGTAAATACACCTCAATTTATGCTACATGCATCTTCTGTTCTCTTTTATAACAGTGTATTCAAAGTAAACATGATATCGCAGTCTTATTCCCCATTTTGTTATTATGTTGTAACCTTGAAGATACATCAATGATTCAGGCTTTCATCGTTTTTTCTTTCCACCCACATTTAATTACATAGCACTCAGAGAGAATTCAGGGAGCATAAAAGACGTGACAGGCCCAAACCCCACGCGACTGTCCAAAACAATGTGGCGGAGCAGCAAAAAATGACAAATGGGAATTGTATTAATGTTAGTTCTAATTATAGCAACACAACAACAGAGTGGCAACAATCTAAATACCACATCTGTTCAACCTGAATACGATGAAATTGTCACTTTCCGTGGATGATGCGTTTATTGACCCCGTCAAGGTGAATAGGAGCTACTCTGATCTCTAGAGACAATAAGGAGATACAGAGAAAAGAACTAAACCGGTGTGTAACGGGAATAATACAAAAATAACATTCGCATCAACAGCTACGTCAACTTCAATAATGTCTGAAGAGGGGTGGAGGAGCGGACTCGGGAGGGAGATAGAAGACTACAGTAAATAACATGGAAAATACAATAAATGGAAGAGTAGAAGAAGAAGAGACTGCAGAGTCCGATGCATGCATTGGGGCATGCGAGGTGGTTATGCTTAAGGCGTTCACCCGTAAGCGTGTTCATTGGACTGCACAGACACACGTCTACTGTAGTAAACACTGTATAGAGTTGTCAACCAAGGCAAGCGGAAGAAAATGCTATATTACTATGCCAAAGGAGGTCCCTCAGGGTATCTGTTCTTGCGTACGGAATCGCTGACTCAAGTGTTTTTAATTAGATGCTCACTGTGGGCAGAATTATTTTAATTTTGAGGGGAAAAAACAAGTCTTTAGACATACAGTGTTAACACAGTCTTACAGCTAGCATATTGTACCGTGCACTGTAAAATGTTCAGTGGAGACACTGCATGATGTGCCTTAGGGTTGTACATCACTATTAGAGGAATCCACAGTTGAGTTTTAAGTGAGGCATTGGTCTGAAGCCGAAATATAAATGAAATTCACATGAGCACCACAATGCATACTCAACCCATGCTCTACCAAGGTGTTCCGGTACACAGCTTTGACCTACTACAGTAGCTATGTTGGTCTATTGTACTTCAAGCAGGTTGCTAAGGATTCGTACCTTCTCAAAGAGCCTAATTCATACACGTAGAAGAAGTGCTCCCTCATCCCATTCCACCACCATTTCAAGCTTTTTTTATTTATTATATGAAAGCAAGCTTTGCATTTATTCTTAAAAGACCACCAGGCTTGATTGAGAGAGTTGTTTTGTCTTGTGGTAATGTGGTGCCTGCTTCTATTTCCTTAAACCTTTATTTAGCAATACATATCATTGAGAAAAATATATATATTTCATAACAGGTGGTGGGTGGTGTGTTGGACATAGAGTTCTATAGAGCCTGTCTCCATTCCTTATTTCTGTAACCGCTTACCTGTGTAATATTGACATAAGCTCAGAAACACTTGTTTTGGGAACACCGTTCTGTTTTATCAATTGTTGTGCTGATCAATGGGCAGTTCATTACCTCTATCAAATGAATAGGTAGCTTAAAGTTATGTGTGTATTTTTATTTCATTGTGCAATAAAGATGGTGACAATACAATAATACACATTTAGGCCTATATTTAAAAATATACCCTAATGATGTATAAACAGTGCCTTCAGAAAGTATTCAGACCCCTTCACTTTTTCCACATTTTGTTATGTTACAGCCTTATTCAAAAATGTTGTAAATGCTTTGTTTCCTCATCAATCTACACACAATACCCCATAATGACAAAGCAAAAACAAGTTTTTGTTTTAAAAAACAGAAATACCTTATTTACATAAGTATTCAGACCCTTTGCTATGAGACTTGAAATTGAGCTCCGGAGCATCCTGTTTTCATTGATCATCCTTGAGATGTTTCTACAACTTGATTAGAGTCCACCTGTGGTAAATTCAATTGATTGGACATGATTTGGAAAGGCACACACCTGTCTATATAAGGTCCCACAGTTGACAGTGCACTGCAGACTCTCATACTGTACCACACAGTAGTCAGTCTGTCAAGCAATAACAGTATCTCCAACAGACTAGACCAAAAAAATAGGAACTCTGAAATTGAATTCTCTCAAGTATCGGGTCTCTCTGGGCATAAATGATGCATCGTCTTCCTGGACATAGCTGCACTGCGACAGGTTGTCAATTAAAGTCAGGATCATCGCTCCCGTCACACGTGTGCCAGTTTTCATTACATCCCCTGCCAGTGCTTTGGCACTTGTACATATTTAATCGCATTGCTCTTTTTGGAAAAGAAGAACCCTGTAATTGTTTTTAATTGTGTTTTCTCTCTTGTATGGCATGCGGCACGACACAGAGATACAGAGACACATCTTTGTAGGACAGCTGACTGTGCCATTTGAATGGCTCGTTTTGCGGTGGATGTGTCGTCCAGTTCTGCTCAAGACATTCCCACTTTAAACGAAGAACAACTAATAAAGGCTTTATATAGCATACTTAAAGGCGTCATAAACACTACATAAATAATTCACTAATCATCTATTAGCGTATCATACTATAAAAATGGTGTATAAACATAGACATTTGGCAATTCATCCTACAGTGGGAATTATTACTTCACCCTTTATACCCTGTTTATAGAGTATGACATACTCTTACAGATGATTTATGAAGCTTTTATGTACAGTACCAGTCAAAAGTTTGGACACACCCACTCATTCAAGAGTTTTTCTTTATTTTATCAATTTTCTATATTGTAGTGAATCAGGCCATGGTTGAATTGTTGCAAAGAAGGCACTACTAAAGGATACCAATAATAAGAAGAGACTTGCTTGGGCCAAGAAACACGAGCAATGGACATTAGACCGATGGAAATCTGTCCTCTGGGCTGATGAGTCCAAATTTGATAATTCTGGTTCTTTGTGAGACGCAGAGTAGGTGAACGGAGGATCTCCGCATGTGTGGTTCCCACCGTGAAGCATGGAGGAGAAGGTGTGATGGTGTAGGGGTGCTTTTCTGGTGACATTGTCTGTAATTTATTTAGAATTCAAGGCACACTTAACCAGCATGGCTACCACAGCATTCTGCAGCGATACGCCATCCTATCTGGTTTGCGCTTAGTGGGACTATCATTTGTTTTTTTAACAGGACAATAACCCAAAACACACCTCCAGGCTGTGTAAGGGCTATTTGACCAAGAAGGAGAATGATGGAGGGCTGCATCAGATGACCTGGCCTCCACAATCACCCGACCTCAACCCAATTGAGATTGTTTGGGATGAGTTGGACCACAGAGTGACGAAAAAGCAGCCAACAAGAGCTCAGCATATATGGCAACTCCTTCAAGACTGTTGGAAAAGCATTCCTCGTGAAGCTGGTTGAGAGAATGCCAAGAGAGTGCAAAAGCTGTCTTCAAGGCAAAGGGTGGCTACTTTGAAGATACTAAAATAAAAAAATATATATTTTGATTTGTTTAACCCTTTTTGGTTACTACATTATTCCATATGTTTTATTTCATAGTTTTGATGTGTTCATTATTATTCTACAATGTAGAAAATAGTAAAAAATAAAGAAAAACCCTTGAATAAGTAGGTGTCCAAGCTTTTGACTCGTACTGTAGTTCTTATGAGGCATTTATGTTTGCTATATAAAGCCTTTATAAGTTGTATTTAGTTTAAAGTGGGACCAGACATTCATTACTGCCAGTGTGTCTATCCGATCCTTTAAAAGTTGCGTCATACTGCAGCACACCTTGCGCCCTGCTGTGGAATTCTATGGCACGTTATTTAATTGTCAGCCATTTTTACCATTAATGCAAGTTAGTGCTAGTTTGACCACCAGAGGGCATCTTTGAGAAGTATTTGATAGTCTTCAATATTGGAATTACTAGAAATGTTTTAAATCTTTTTGTAAGAAGAAAGTATATGGGATTGACTTTAAGAAATGTAGCTTAATTAATTTGATTAATATTATGGTGTTTCTATTCCAAGAAAAATGAAGAACGAAACACTCAGGGTTTCCGTTAGGATGGAACGGAAAATATGGAGCTGTACAACGTGACGGTCATGAGTAAACTACAGTCCTAAGAGCATAAGAGGATTGGATGATTCTAAATAAATCTCCAAGGGGTATAACATTTCCACACCCTAATTGTAGTGTAACCAATATCTGTAGCAATGCAAAATAAGTGTATTTTTCCGGGTGTGTGCTGCAGGACAGAGGAATAGCAATTCTTACACTATTGTTTTAAATTCAATCACCTTCTTCATTATCATCATTCAGTTCATTGAAATTCAATTTTGAAGTCGTGCACAATTATCAGTTTCCATGTGGTTTATGTCGCCCATTCATTGTCAGTTAGAGACACAGTTGTGCCTTGGGACCCAAAAGCATAATCAGTGCTCTAAATCCCGCTTGCGCTAGTCTGGAGCAATGAAGTAGTGACACAGGGTACCGTACTAAACCGCAAATGATCTCTAAGTCCCACAGCATGTTCGCAAAACTTTTAGTTGAACAACCGCTGTAAAGGCGACGAGAAAGAGAGGGGAACAATGCCAACAGCAATCCCCTTACCTGTAATAATTAAGAGATGGTAAATACAGGAAGTCTGAAGCGGTGCCCACGCAAAACAAAACAAAACAATATGCAAATTGGGTTAGCTTCCACAATGTGTGATGCGTATAATGTATTTGCATAGGTAAATATCAGCAGTGTAAACACTAGTTCCTCATTACCTCTGCATGGAATATTATAATTAATCATACAAAGCAAATAATTTGTTCTTAACTGACTTGCCTAGTTAAATAAAGGTTAAATAAATAAAAAGGAAATATTGCCAATTGTACCCAATTGTCATACTTGAGTAAAAGTAAAGATACCTTAATAGAAAATGACTCAAGAAAAAGTAAAAGTCACTCCTTGAGTAAAAATCTAAATGTATTTGGATTAAAATATACTTAAGTATCAAAAGTAAATGTAAATGCTAAAATATACTTCAGTATCAAAAGTAAAAGTATAAACCATTTTACATTTCTTATATTAAGCAAACCAGACAGCACCATTTTCTTTCTTTTTTTATTGAAGGACAGCCAGGTGTACACTCCAACATTCAGACATAATTTAAAAATGAAGCATGTGTGTTTAGTGAGTCTGCCAGATCAGAGGCAGTAGGGATGACCAGGGATATTCTGTTGATAAGTGGGTGAATTGGACCATTTTCCTGTCCTGCTCAGCTTTCAAAATGTAACGAGTACCTTTGGGTGTCAAGGAAAATGTTTGGAGTAAGAAGTAGAACATTTTCTTAAGGAATATAGTGAAGTAAAAGTAGTCAAAAATGTAAATAGTAAAGTAAAGTACGGATACCCCAAAAAACTACTTATGTAGTACTTTAAAGTACACTGGAGACAGGCGACAGGCCAGTCCATCAGGAGACGTGGAGGAGGCCGTAGGAGGGCAACAACCCAGCAGCAGGACCGCTACCTCCGCCTTTGTGACCAAAACATCAGCCATGAAGCATAGGAACTGAGAAGTGGTCTGTGGTCACCACCTGCAGAATCATTCCTTTTTTGGGGGTGTCTTGCTAATTGCCTATTTTTTCCACCTTTTGTCTATTCCAGCATGTGAAATTTATTGTCAATCAGTGTTGCTTCCTAAGTGGACAGTTTGATTTCACAGAAGTGTGATTGACTTGGAGTTACATTGTGTTGTTCAAGTGTTCCCTTTATTTTTTTGAGCAGTGTATTTTTACTTTTACTTTTACTAAAGTACTTTACACCACTGGCCACTGGACATCACTATATAAACCATGGGGACATGCAGTGTCATTTAAGCTGATACAGTAGTTTGTTTAATTGTACATTCATAGTCTAGTCAAACAGTGGACCCCAGGAAGACTAGTGGTCACTAAGGCGTCAAGTGTCCAGCAGCCTGAAAAGGAGTACTGGTATTCTGTGTGGGAAAAAAACAAGCAATAAAACATGGTTGACCCATTCCATTACTAGTTTACCACTGATTGATTTCCCTGACAAGGCTAAACGGTGCCAACTGCAACCCGCAACTAAATGATGCAAGAGGTATAGGCAGCCGGAGATCCAACATGTGACAGTATCACTATTTGGTGGCAAAATTATAGCCCGGAGTAGAGCGTGATTGGTACTTAATGAGCAAATGTCTGAGTGACAATGAGCTTTAGCCCAGGGGGCCACAACTGCGCGGGCCGACGCTAGGTCATGAATCAACAAAATAATGAAACACAGTAATTGGTCTCCATCACCATTATTGATTTCCCATAACCTCACTCTATGTCTTATGCTGACGCTCATCCACAGACATCTGCTCTACACATAACGCAAGCTCATCCACAGACAGCCCTATTACACATAAAACAAGCTCATCCACAGACAACCACTTTACACATAAAACAAGGTCATCCACAGACATCTGCTCTACATAATACACAAGGTCATCCACAGACATCCGCTCTACACATAACACAAGGTCATCCACAGACATCCGCTCTACACATAACACAAGCTCATCCACAGACAGCCACTTTACACATAAAATAACGTCATCCACAGACAGCCACTCTACACATAAAACAGGCGGGACGCCGTGCTGCTATGCCTTTCTTAAGTACAGAACAGTACTTTGCCTTTCTTTAGTACAGTACTATGTCTTTGTCAGTACAGGATAGGGCTGGGCGATACATCGAATTCCAAATGCCTGTATTGCAAGAATCATTTTTTTTTTTAATTGTTTATATCCGCTTGTTCTCATGTTGTCTTTTTGGTCTCGTCTCCTTCGTTCCTTCTGTGCTATGTGAACCTTCACATTTACACCAGAGATCTGTATATAATGACAAGATGCTAACCCAAATACGGGAAGGCAGGCGTCAAGCTTACAGTAGGTCCAAAATAAGCCCATGGAAACACATTGGGCTTATTTTGGACATATTTTGGTGAGAGTGAAACCTCTCGCTTCGCCTCTTCCTCTCTATTTACACACACCAAGCCCCTCCCACTGCCACTCACACAACAAATATGAGAGATCACATCTTCCTCTCTTACAAGTGGTTTCAACTCGCTATTTGAGGTTTGGTCCATTAGAATCGTTCATATGGACACCGAAACATATGGAGACATTATTATACTGTAATAGAGGAGAAGTTTACTTTTCTAACAGTACCCTTTTTATCAGTGCATTCGGGAAGTATGCAGACTGTAACGGATTTCCTCCTCCTCTTCATCCGAAGAGGATGAGCAGGGATTCGACCAAAACGCAGCGTTGTAACTTGACATGATTTATTTAAACAAGACAAAAAACGAACTATACTTGATACTAAACAAAAATAACAAAACGAATGTAGACTGACCTGAACGTAAGAACTTACATGTAACGAAGAACGCACGAACCGGAAAAACAGACTACACAAAAGAACGAACGTACAAACAAACCGAGACAGTCCCGTGTGGCGCAACAAACACAGACACAGGAGACAACCACCCACAACAAACAATGTGAAAACACCTACCTTAATATGGCTCTCAATCAGAGGAAATGAAAACCACCTGCCTCTAATTGAGAGCCATATCAGGTCACCCTTTAACCAACATAGGAACACATAACATAGACTACCCACCCAAACTCACGCCCTGACCGTCAAACACATACAAAATAACAGAAAACCGGTCAGGAACGTGACATAACCCCCCCTTAAGGTGCGTACTCCGAACGCACCACCAAAAGTCTAGGGGAGGGTCTGGGTGGGCGTCTGACCACGGTGGTGGCTCAGGCTCTGGGCGAGGTCCCCACCCCACCATAGTCAATCCCAGCTTACGTCTCCCCCTCTGAATGACCACCCTCCTATTCCACCCACTTAATTTAAAGGGTACCCTCGAGATAAGGGGCAGCACCGGGATAAGGTAGCTCAGGACAGAGAGATAGGTCAGGATAGAGAGTAAACTCAGGATAGAGGGGCAGCTCCGGACTGAAGGGCAGCTCCGGACAGAGAGACAGCTCTGGACTGAGGGGCAGTTCTGGATTACTTGCAGCTCCGGGCTGGCTGACGGCTCTGGACGCTCATGGCTGGCTGACGGCTCTGGACGCTCATGGCTAGCTGACGGCTCTGGACGCTCATGGCTAGCTGACGGCTCTGGACGCTCATGGCTGGCTGACGGCTCTGGACGTTCATGGCTGGCTGACGGCTCTGGACGCTCATGGCTGGCTGACGGCTCTGGACGCTCATGGCTCACTGACGGCTCTGGACGCTCATGGCTCACTGACGGCTCTGGACGCTCATGGCTCACTGACAGCTCTGGCAGATCCTGTCTGGTTGGCGGCTCTGGCAGATCCTGTCTGGTTGGCGGCTCTGGCAGATCCTGTCTGGTTGGCGGCTCTGGCAGATCCTGTCTGGTTGGCGGCTCTGGCAGATCCTGTCTGGTTGGCGGCTCTGGCAGATCCTGTCTGGTTGGCGGCTCTGGCAGAACCTGTCTGGTTGGCGGCTCTGGCAGATCCTGACTGACGAATGGCTCTAGCGGCTCCTGACTGACTAACGGCTCTGACGGCTCGGGACAGACGGGCGGCTCTAATGGCTCGGGACAGACGGATGGCTCAGACGGCACTGGGCAGATGGATGGCTCAGATGGCGCTGGGGAGACGGATGGCTCAGATGGCGCTGGGGAGACGGATGGCTCAGATGGCGCTGGGGAGACGGATGGCTCAGATGGCGCTGGGGAGACGGATGGCTCAGATGGCACTGGGCAGACGGATTGCTCTGGCCGGATGAGGCGCACTGTAGGCCTGGTGCGTGGTGCCGGAACTGGAGGCACCGGGCTAAGGACACGCACCTTCAGGCTAGTGCGGGGAGCAGGGACAGGGCACACTGGACTCTCCAAACGTACTTTGGACCTGGTGCGTGGTACCGGCACTGGTGGCACCGGGCTGAGGGCACGCACATCAGGACGAGTACGGGGAGAAGGAACAGTGTGTAGAGGGCTCTGGAGACGCACAGGTGGCTTAGTGCGTGGTGCCGGAACTGGAGGCACTGGGCTGGAGACACGCACCATAGGGAGAGTGCGTGGAGGAGGAACAGGGCTCTGGAAACGCACTGGAAGCCTGGTGCGTGGTGTAGGCACTGGTGGTACTGGGCTGGGGCGGGGAGGTGGCGCCGAAAATACCGGACCGTGCAGGCGTACTGGCTCCCTTGAGCACCGAGCCTGCCCAACCTTACCTGGTTGAATGCTCCCCGTCGCCCATCCAGTGCGGGGAGGTGGAATAACCCGCACCGGGCTCTGTAGGCGAACCGGGAACACCATGCATAAGGCTGGTGCCATGTAAGCCAGCCCGAGGAGACGTACTGGTGGCCAGATATGTAGGGCCGGCTTCATGACATCAGGCTCAATACTCAATCTAGCCCTACCAGTGCGGGGATGTGGAATAACCCGCACCGGGCTATGAACACGTACAGGAGACACCGTGCGCTCTACTGCGTAACACGGTGTCTGCTCGTACTCCCGCTCTCCACGGTTAGCCTGGGAAGTGGGCGCAGGTCTCCTACCTGCCCTTGGCCCACTACCTCTTAGCCCCCCCCCAAGAATTTTTTTGGGTTTCTTCGCGGGCTTCCAGCCTTGTTTCCGTGCTGCCTCCTCATATCGCCGCCTCTCAGCTTTAGCTGCCTCCAGCTCCTCTTTGGGGCGGCGATATTCTCCTGGCTGTGCCCAGGGTCCTTTGCCTTCTAGGTCGTCCTCCCATGTCCATTTCTCCAAATAATTCAGCCTCTCCTGTTGCTGCTACATGGTCCTGGATTGGTGGGTGGTTCTGTAACGGATTTCCTCCTCCTCTTCATCCGAAGAGGAGGAGCAGGGATTCGACCAAAACGCAGCGTTGTAACTTGACATGATTTATTTAAACAAGACAAAAAACGAACTATACTTGATACTAAACAAAAATAACAAAATGAATGTAGACTGACCTGAACGTAAGAACTTACATGTAGCGAAGAACGCACGAACCGGAAAAACACTACAGAAAAGAACGAACTACAAACAAACCGAGACAGTCCCGTGTGGCGCGACAAACACAGACACAGGAGACAACCACCCACAACAAACAATGTGAAAACACCTACCTTAATATGGCTCACAATCAGAGGAAATGAAAACCACCTGCCTCTAATTGAGAGCGATATCAAGTCACCCTTTAACCAACATAGGAACACATAACATAGACTACCCACCCAAACTCACGCCCTGACCGTCAAACACATACAAAATAACAGAAAACCGGTCAGGAACGTGACACAGACCCCTTCCCTTTTCCACATTTTGTTACGTTACAGCCTTAATCTAAAATGGATTACATAATATATATGTGCGCATTAAGCTACACACAATACCCCATAACGACGAAGTGAAAACAGGTTTTTAGAAATGTTTGCAAATTTATCAAAAATAAAAAACAGAAATGCCTTATTTACATAAGTATTCAGACCCTTCACTTTTTCCACATTTTGTTACGTTACAGCCTTATTCTAAAATTGATTACATTATTTGTTTCCTCATCAATCTACACACAATACCCCTTAATGACAATGCAAAAACAGGTTTTTGTTTTAAAAAACAAACCCTTTGCTATGAGATTCAAAATTGACCTCATGTGCATCCTGTTTCCATTGATAATTCTTGAGATGTTTTAACAACTTGATTGGAGTCCACCTGTGGTAAATTCAATTGATTGGACATGATTTGGAAAAGGCACACACCTGTCTATATAAGGTCCCATAGTTGAAATGTCAGAGTGCCTGTCAGAGTAAAAATCAAGCCATGAGGTCGAAGGAATTGTCTGTAGAGCTCCGAGACAGGATTGTGTCGAGGCATAGATCTGATGGTCACTTTGACAGAGCTCCAGAGTTCCTCTGTGGAGATGGGAGAAACTTCCAAAAGGCTTCTAAAGGACTCACAGACCATGAGAAACAAGACACTCTGGTCTGATGAAACCAAGATTGAACCCTTTGGCCTGAATGCCAAGCGTCACGCATCTGGAGGAAACCTGGCACCATCCCTCAGAGAAGCATGGTGGTGGCAGCATCATGCTGTAGGGATGGTTTTCAGCGACAGGGACTGTGAACCTAGTCAGGATGGGGAAAAGATTAACAGAACAAAGTACAGAGACATCCTTGATGAAAACCTGCTCCAGAGTGCTCAGGACCTCAGACTGGGGTTAAGGTTCACCTTCCAACAAGACAACAACCCTAAGCACACATCCAAGACAATGCAGGAGTGGCTTTGGGACAAGTCTCTGAATGTCCTTGAGTGACCCAGCCAGAGCTCGGGCTTGAACCCATTCAAACATCTCTGGAGAGACCTGAAAATAGCTGTGCAGCGACGCTCCCCATCGAACCTTACAGAGCTTGAGAGGATCTGCAGAGAAGAATGGGAGAAACTTTCCAAATACAGGTGTGCCCAGCTTGTAGTGTCATACCCAAGTAGACTCAAGGCTGTAATTGCTGTGTTGATTACAGCTGATTAAAGGTTCTGAATACTTATGTGAATGTAATATTTCAGTTTTTTTTAAATTATAAATTAACAAAAATGTCTAAACTTGTTTTTGCTTTGTCATTATATGGTATTGTGTGTAGATTGATGAGGTAAAAAACAGTTGAATCCATTTTAGAATAAGGCTGAATACTTTCTGAATGCACTATATATCTCCACTGCTCAATATTGCACTCAGAGCAGACACTATTAAAACAGGAGTATCAATGTACATTGATTCAGGAAAATGTGTGCTCAGTTAGTCGAACACGGTATTGGGATACCACCAACCGCTAGCAGCAGTTTAGCCAAAGACCGTTCTACTAGCTGTCTAGTCTGTGTTTTATAAATGTGCAATAAGCATAAAACACAATTATATAAGGAATTGGCAACTCGTTCTCATTCTGAGAAATAAGGTAAGCCACTTGATTTCAAAATCTGAACACAGTGTACAGGCTAGCATGCTGTTCGAGACCTGTGTTAATTTTCTATAATGCCTACAGGAAGTGAATATGCATTATGCATGGTTCTGGTTAAATTTGAAACAAAAAAAATATTTTCATAGACAGACTTGAAAGCCAGATCAGTGATTTGAATAAATCACCCGTGGGTCTTATAGTTGTGGAAGGCTTATACGTATTTAGCCAAGGTATAATTTCACAAGCCCTGAATTCATTAGATCATATCTGACTCTTTGAAATGCATTGTATTTGAACTTTAATTGTACAACAACGCTTATTTTGAGAAAACATTTGAAAAATCTAGGTTTATATTGTGAATCGGCCAAAAGTTTTTAAAAATCGAGACATGATTTTTAGGCCATATCGCCCAGCCATATTAGAACACATGCATCATGTTAGAACACACGATGCTCAAGCATAACTGTCCTAATATGGACACCGCACTAAAAAGAGAGACACAGCAGAAAACCCACTGAATTAGCCTCACTCATAACCTCTTAAAGCCCTGTCTCTTATAATGCCAACACAGCTAGTCTCAGACAACCCCACAAATCAGAATCTCTGCTTACAATATGGCAAAAAGCTCAGTCTCATTTGTCTCTTATAGGGGCCAGCACTTCACGGGTCCTTGGTCGAGAGGCCTCTTCTTCTGGCATCACTTTACAATGGAGAAAAAGGAAACAGCTTGGCAGAAATAGGCTGCATGCGTGCATGGTGTCTAAGGCCTCTCACACTTGACTCCGGCTCTCCTTGCTCCATCTTATCAAATCCTTCATTAGCATTCCAGCTCCGGAGCTCTCTCTCCATAAACGCAGCCGGTAATTCACAGGGAGCCTCCCGCTGAGGCCTCTTCCTCCCCTGCGATTATCAGATTCCTCATGCTTGTGTGGACCTCGGGAGCTCCATGCCTGCAGCCTACAGCCTGCAACCACACTGGCAGACTAAGTGCTCTGATTCCACCTCCACCTCCATCTCCATTCACTTATCTTATCAATCATCTGTCTATCAATCTCTCGTCATCAGGTACCACAACTGTGCATCAGAATGTATTGGGAGAACAACTGGGACCATATTGAGATGTTTAGCTGGTGTAACAGACCAGACTGTGTGCTGTGCTTCTTGTGTCCCTCTGCACGGCCTTCCCATGAGGTGACATGTGATACACTCAACAGTGCATAAAGGTCATGTATGGATCATTAACAGGCTTTGAAAGGGACACTAAATGACTGGAGAAAACTGAGTAACTGCTGATATAGGAGGGCATTATACTATGTCTCCATCCCAAATAAAATTGCATCCTATTCCCTATATAGTGCACTACTTTTGACTAGATGCCTACATAGGCAATATGGCACTGTTTAAGACTCAGCCTATATGAGCAATACAATTCTCAGGTCTAAAGCTAGATCTTTTTGAAAATACAACATCAAAATAATATTTCTGAGTAGGGCAGACAATAAACACTACTGTGTGATTTAGCTAGTTTGCTGTGTTGGAGATTAGATCCTAGACTAGATTAAAGAGAGCTGTTGATGAATTGTTATATAGAAAGAGTAAGTTGAACTCAGTGATACCGTCGCTTTCTTCATTCCTCCGTATAACCTGGGAAGCCATATAATCTTGGAATGTATACTTTATTGTGTGATATGTATATGATTTCTATTCGATTTTCACAACAGTGTGCATTCCTTTAATTGACAGTAAAAGGTTGGGTAGATGTGACATGCGCTTCCATCATCTGTTGACCATAATAGTGACAGAAATATAACAATTTCCCTTATATTGATATACATCAATTAAGTACCTGTGTTTTATGGCAGTTATTTATGAATTACGAGTTGACATGGTTAATTAAAACTACTGAGCGAGTGTAACCATGTTTTAATTAGGTCTACTGAGAGAGTCTAACCATGTTTTAATTAAGTCTAATGAGAGTGTAACCATGTTTAAATGAAGACTACTGAGACAGTGTAACAATGTTTTAATTAAGTCTAGTGAGAGTGTAACCATGTTTAAATGAAGACTACTGAGACAGTATAACAATGTTTTAATTAAGTCTAGTGAGAGTGTAACCATGTTTAAATGAAGACTACTGAGACAGTGTAACAATGTTTTAATTAAGTCTAGTGAGAGTGTAACCATGTTTAAATGAAGACTACTGAGACAGTATAACAATGTTTTAATTAAGTCTAGTGAGAGTGTAACCATGTTTAAATGAAGACTACTGAGACAGTGTAACAATGTTTTAATTAAGTCTACTGAAAGAGTGTAACCATGTTTAAATGAAGACTACTGAGACAGTGTAACAATGTTTTAATTAAGTCTACTGAGAGAGTGTAACCATGTTTAAATTAAGACGACTGAGACAGCAGTATAACCATGTTATAATTTTCACACCCTGATCTGTTTCACCTGTCTTGTGCTTGTCTCCACCCCCACCAGGTGTCACCCATTTTCCCCATTATCCCCTGTGAATTTATACCTGTTTGTCTGTTGCCAGTTTGTCTTGTCTCGTCAAGCCTACCAGAATTATTTCCCCATTCTCCTGTTTCTCGTTAGTTCCTGCTTTCTGGTTCTCCTGGGTTTTTAACCATTCTCCAGTGCAATAATCCCCTTATCAACTGGACTGCTGGTACTATCATTGGCTGGAGCCCGTTCTGCCATGCCCATTGCCTGAAGTTTGCGCAGCCTGCCCGGGACGTCTTCCTGTGGGCTCGGAAGAAGCCTCTGACCTCTCCGCCTTTCCCGCGGAGTACCAGGACCTCAGGGAGGTTGTCAGCAAGGCCCGGGCAACTTCGCTTCCTCCGCATTGACCCTATGACTGCGGGATCGACCTTCTCCCAGGCACTACACTACCCCGGGGACGGCTGTATTCACTGTCGGTCCGGTGACCAAGGCTATGGAGACGTACATTGACGACTTCCTGGCTGCAGAAGTATCCATCCTTCTGCCTCCCCGCTGGCGCAGGGTTCTTCTTTGTGGAGAAGAAGGACAAAACCCTGCGCCCGTGCATCAACTACCAGGGCCTCAATGACATCACGGTTAAGAACTGCTACCTGCTACCACTCATCTCCTCTGATTTAGAGCCGCTCCACGGGTCCACTAGCTTCTCTAAGTTGGACCTGAGGAGAGCCTACCACCTGGTACGGATACAGGAAGGTGACAAGTGAAAGACAGCCTTCAACACTGCTAGCCGACACTATGACTACCTAGTGATGCCTTTCGGTCTGACCAATGCTCCTGCTGTATTCCAGGCCCTGGTTAATGACGTTCTCCACGACATATTGAACCGGTTCGTGTTCGTCTACCTCGACGACATCCTCGTCTTTTCCCGCTCGGCTTAAGAACACGTCTGACAGGTCCTCCAGCATTTCCTGGACAACCAGCTTTTTGTCAAAGCGAATTCCATCACTCCACCATCTCCTTCCTAGGATACATCATTGCTGCTGGGAATGTGCAGATTGATCCCGGAAAGGTGAGAGCGGTGGTGGATTGGCCCCAACCCATGTCCAGAGTGCAGCTGCAAAGCTTCTTAGGATTTGCCAATTTCTATTGCCTTTTTATCCGGGGGTTCAGCACTCTGGTTTCCCCCCTGTCAGCACTCACCTCTCCCAAGGTCCTGTTCACGTGGTCCCCAGCTGCTGACCGGGCGTTCTTTGACCTTAAGCCCCGCTTCACCACAGTTCCCATATTGATCCATCCGGACCCCTCCTGACAGTTCTTGGTGGAGGTAGACCCGTCGGATGTCGGGGGGAGGCCCGGCTAACCGGATGTTTGTACCAGACGCTGCTCACTCCCCGGTCCTGGAATGGGCTCATTCCTCCAGGCTTGCCTGTCACCCTGGCTCCCGTTGGTCCCTGGCCTTTGCGCGACAACGCTTTTGGTTGCCCACTATGGACGTTTCCGCGTTCGTCGCCGCCTGTACTGTCTGTGTTCAGAACAAGACTCCTCAGCAAGCTCCGGCTGGCCTCCTTCAACCTCTTCCTTTCCCTCACTGTCCCTGGTCACATAAATCCCTGGTCTCCCTTTGTCTGATGGTAACACCACTATCTTCATGGTGGTGGACAGGTTTTAAACTGGTTACCCATTTAATTTCCCTCCCCAAGCTAACTTCTGCCAAGGAGACGGCCCAGATCATGATGCATCTTCCGGATGCATGGACTTCCGGTGGACATGGTCTCCAACCGTGGTCCTCAGTTTTCATCCCGGTTCTGGAAGGCTTTCTGCACACTCATTGGGTCGTTGGCCAGCCTGTCCTCCAGGGTTCATCCTCAATCTACAGCCAGTCGGAGCGTGCCAATCTTGACCTGGAGACGAATCTTTGGTGCCTCGTCTTGGCCAACCCCACCACCTGGAGCCAGCAACTCTTGTGGGTGGAGTACAGCCGGAACACCCTTCCCTGCTCGGCCACTGGGCTCTCGCCCTTCGAGTGCTCTGTTGGGTTATTAGCCCTCCCTCTTCCCGGAGGAAGAGGTCAACATACCCTAGGCACAGATTTTTTTAGTCCGCTGTCAGTTTACCTGGAAGAGAGCTCGGTCTGCTCTTCTCAAGACCAACTCCAGGTACCGTCAACATGCGGAACCCTTTCGGAACCCGGCTCCCCACTATCGTCTTGGACAGAGGGAATTTGCTGTCCACTCGGGATCTGCCCCACCGGGTAGAGTCCCGCAAACTTTCCCCCCATTTTATCGGCCCTTTCTCCATCTCCAAGATCCTTAGCCCTTCTGCTGTTCGTCTTCTGTTGCCCCTCACCCTCCGTATACATCCCACGTTTTATGTATCAAGGATTAAACCTCTGTCTCACAGCCTTCTGCCTCCTTTTTCCATGCCCACCCCTTCCCCTGTCTCATCGACGGCTATCCGGCATATACGGTGAGGCGTCTCCTGTGAGTTCAACCTTGGGCCAGGGGATTCCAGTAACTGGTTGACTGGGAGGGTTAAGGTCCAGAGGAGAAATGCTTCGTCCCCGCTAGGAACATCCTGGACTCAGCCCTCATCGCTGAATTCCACCGCCAGGGGGGGTGGTAACTGTCACACCCTGATCTGTGCTTGTCTCCACCCCCTCCAGGTGTTGCCCATCCTCCCTATTATCCCCGGTGCATTTATACCTGTGTTTTCTGTTTGTCTGTTGCTAGTTTGTCTTGTCTCGTCAAGCCTACCAGTGTTTTTTCTGTACTCCTGTTTCTCGTTAGTTCCTGCTTTCTAGTTCTCCCGGTTTTTGATCATTTTGCCTTCCCTGACCCTGAGCTTGCCTGCCTTTGCAAACTGCCTGCCTCTGGGTCTTATCCTGAGGTCTGATAATAATTAAATCTACTGAAAGAGGGTAACAATGTTTTAATGAAGTTTACTGAGAGAGTGTAACCCTGTTATCGAAAGTGATAATAACAAGGTATTCAAACACGCATAAAAAAGTGCATAGAAATTATTTGTAGTACCTAACATGTAGAACCTAACATGTGTTATCTGACAAATAAAAAAATAACACAATTTTCTGTTACTTCTCATCTCTCATGCTATAGTTAACCAATAAAACACTAGCGGTGTGGTATTTGGCCAATATGCAGCGGCTAAGTGCTCTTCTAATAGCCTGGATACAGCCATTAGCCGTGGTATATTGGTCATATACCACAAACCCCCAAGGTGCCATGTTGCTATTATAAACTGGTTACCAACGTAATTAGAACAGTAAAAATAAATGTTTTGTCATACCAGTGGTGTACGGTCTGATATACCATGGCTTTTAGCCAATCACTATTCAGGGCTTGAACCACCTGGCTTATAATAAACATTTAGAAATTCGTAGTGTATGTCTCAGTTTGATTGCAAATAGGACATAAACCCCTGCCTGCATCACATGCACAATACATCAAACGCATTTAGTTACATACTGTACAGTTCAAGCAGTGTTGAACTGTGGATATCAGTGAGTTAAGCATCCATGGAAATCCCATGATGTGAATTATCAAGGTTATCTGTAACAATTATTTAATGAGACATGTTCTGCACCAGAGGCTCTGTATGCAGCCTTTGCTTGTCAAGTTGCTAGCAGAACAGTGATGGTTCACTCCAAGATGGCATTCTATCACACTCTAAAAACCATGCTATGCTACTCACAGTCTTCAATCAAATCATGTTTTTTGAACAACTTCAAGCTCATATGCCATCAACATCTGAATGTTCAGTCCTGTGTCTCTCAAACCAACATTGCGTTGCAGACAGAATGAAAAACAGCAACCATACAAGTATATTAACATATGAGTGTACTCAACAGTATAAGAACGGAATTGCGTCCCAATTTTTTTTTCTAGTGACGACAAGCTCTATGACAAGCTCCACCTTTTAAAGTAAACCACCAGTCAACTTCCATGCCCCGATTTCCTTGAGTTCGACGGTAAATGTAATCGCTTGTGTGCACAGAGAAAGATAAGCACCCAATATATCAAATTACTTTTAGGAATTTCACTGTTTTTAATTAGATTCTATGGATAAAACAATTTGTTATCTCCCTAGTCAGGGTGTTTGTGTCTCTGGGCGATGGCAGACTGATCTAATTTGTCGGAGAGGAACACTGTGGCAAGTCAGCGACATCCTTCAGTCTTTGTTACTCAGTGATTGAGCTCTCCTTGAAAAAATAGACCCATGTAGGCCTATGACAGGATTCCTGCACAGTGGAGGAAAAAAGAGAACTAAGTTGTATTATGCACACACTATTGTTCTGCCATTTCCAAAGCAAATATTGGGTTTTAGCTTGACAGAAAGATCAAATATTGTCTAACTTTAGAAGCCCTGCACCAAAAAAGGTTCCAATACAAGTTAAAACCCCTACACTGTAGTAACTGATGCCTGAGTCTCCAAAAACATTTCCTTTTTGCCCCGATATAGTTCTCACTGCAAACTAGGACAGAGTACTGTATTAATACTTGGTTTGGAACTAATTATTTTTCATTTGATGACACTATTATGGGGGCCTAGCTGTCACATCCTATTTGGTGTGCAAGAGATGGCTCAAGCCCCTGAAATGTTCACAGCTTAAGGCTTTCTATTTCGTTAATTTGTGGAAAAATCTACAGATGGACTCCGTCCAAGCTCAAAATGAATTCCTTTGAAAAGGCACTATTGATCTCCTTCTTTGTTCCCTCCTTTAATGGCACTTCTCTTTAATGGCACTTCCCTTTAATGGCACTTCCCTTTAAAGGCACTTCCCTTTCACTGGCTCTACCCATGCTTGATTCTGGGGATTGGGGGTGGGGGGGTGAAATGGGATAAGAACAAGTGTCCTTGGTTCAGCCTGGAGACTACAGTGCATACACACATTCACGTACTGCATATACACACACATACATATATTCATGAAATCGTGCACACACACACACTCTCGCACACAGGGTTGCTTAGGCTACTTTCTAGACGTAATCCATTGTAGTTACTAGTTGCCTGTCCAAAACTTTAATCAGTTACGTAACTTTTGAATTACCCAAACTCAGTAACATACTCTGATTACTTTCCGTTACTTTTGGATTACTTTCCCCTTAAGAGGCGACATATGAACTCATCTGACCCATTTAATTTATCATGACTTGTGGTCAGACTCAGTCAGGTGGTACAAACTTTTTGGTGGTACAAACCTTTTTTCAATGCTGAATTGAGTGTAATTGAGAAAACAGAAATGTGTCATAATGTCTTTTTTCACAAACATCCTTTCTGACAAACATCCATTTTGTATAACAAAAGTATCTGTGATAAGATTACAATGTTTCTTCTGCTAACATAACTGGTTACAGTTACTGTTAACCTGTCTAGGCTGAGGGTGCCGCTAGCGGCACTCCCCCCCCACCCCCACTGAAAAGGCAGAGCCGCGAAATTCAAAAAATCTATATTTTTAAAATATTTAACTTTCACACATTAAAGTCCAATACAGCTAATGAAAGACACAGATCTTGTGAATCCAGCCAACATGTCCGATTTTTAAAATGTTTTACAGGGAAGACACAATATGTAAAGATGTACATCTATTACCTAAAAACACATTAGCATAATCCACCATCTTTTATTTGTCCACCAACACCAGTAGCTATCACCAATTCGGCTAAACTAAGATATTTATAGCCCCTAACCAAGAAAAAAACTCATCAGATGACAGTCTGATAACATATTTATGGTATGGGATAGGTTTTGTTAGAAAAATGTGCATATTTCAGGTAGATGGCATAGGTTACAATTGCACCCACCGTCACAAATGGACTAGAATAACTACATAGAGCAACGTGTTTACCTACTTACTAATCATCAAACATTTCGTAAAAATACACAGCATACACTAATCGAAAGACACAGATCCTGTGAATACAGACAATATTTCAGATTTTCTAAGTGTCTTACAGCGAAAACACAATAAATCGTTATATTAGCATAGCACAGGTGCAAACATTACCCCAGCATTAATTCTAGCCAAAGTGAGCGATAACGTCAACATCGCCAAAATATATTATTTTTTTCACTAACCTTCTCAGAATTCTTCAGATGACACCCCTGTAACATCACATTACAACATGCATATACAGTTTGTTCGAAAATGTGCATATTTAGCCACCAAAATCATGGTTAGACAATGGGGAAAGTAGCCCAGCTGGTGAGAAAATGTCCGTGCGCCATATTAGACAGTGATCTACTCTTATACATAAATACTCATAAACGTGACTAAAAAATATAGGGTGGACATCGATTGATAGACAATTTAATTCTTAATACAATCGCGGAATTACATTTTTTAAATTATCCTTACTTTTCAATACAGTTTGCGCCAAGCGAAGCTACGTCAAAAAACATGGCGTCCTAAGCCACTAACATTTTTCGACAGAAACACGATTTATCATAATAAAAATGTCCTACTTTGAGCTGTTCTTCCATCAGTATCTTGGGCAAAGGATCCTTTCTTGGGTCTAATCGTCTTTTGGTGGAAAGCTGTCCTCTTGCCATGTGGAAATGCCAACTGCGTTCAGCATGAACTGGAAGCGTGCCCGGCGATTCACAGCGTTTCAGAAATAAATGTCCCAAAATCGCACTAAACGGATATAAATTGCTATAAAACGCTTTAAATTAACTACCTTATGATGTTTTTAACTCCTATAACGAGTCTTAACATGACCGGAGAAAGATTACTCCCAACACTAATGCTTGGAACAGGTGCGGGTCGGTGTCCTCCACGCGCATAACGCAGCTGCAAAAGACTTACTAGCTACAGGGTTTTTTAATTTATAGTGCCTGTGAACGCGCAATTGACCCCATTCAAATCGTCATCACGTAAAGGCATCCAGGGAAAGACGTAAGCAGTGTCCGTATACTCATAGCAATAACAGTGGCCTTTTAACTGACTCCAGATCAGGGGCCAAAATTTCTGAAATCTGACTCCATGTCAGGGAAATTGCTGTAGAATGGGTTCTGTTCCACTTAGAGACAAAATTTCAACTCCTATAGAAACTATAGACTGTTTTCTATCCAATAATAATAATAATATGCATATTGTACGATCAAGAGTTTTGTAGGAAGCCGTTTCAAAAATTACAAGATTACCATAAATAGTGACAACAGCGCCCCCAGCCTCAACAGGTTAAAAAAAAATCTAATTACATATAATCAGTTACTCCCCAACCCTGCAAGCACACACAATACATTCCCATCCAAACTGAATTACACACCACACATACAAACACGTTGTTTTCCTGAGATCCTGGAAGTGTGGCTACAGCATGGATGCAGTGGGCCATGAGGTGGGGGTAATGGAGGACACTGTGTGTCCCGGGATCATAGCGGATCCTCCATTGTGAGGGCGATGAGACCTGAAGGGCGACAGGGAGACGGGAGGCATTGGGGGAGAGAGCAGCCACAGCCCAACGCTCTGTTAAGCGCCTAATGGGGAAACGGCAGGAATGCAGCGAGCGCCTAGGGCCCACTGCACACAAAGAAGAGAGAGAGAGAGACACAGGAAGGGGAACACAAGCGATGGGTTGGGATGATGGGATGATGCTGGTAATGGGGTATTTCTGTGTTTGGAAATAAACAACAAATAATTATTTTAGAAGTGCTTAGATTCTTAAACCGACTATTCAGAGCCAGACAAAAGATTTGGCAAAGATTTGGTTCTGTTCTGGCGGTCAACAGCTCACTCCATAGCTTCATAAATAAAATGGGCTCTAGTATGGACTGAAAATCCACATTGGAAATTGTGCTGTATTTTGCAGCTAGAATTTGGTTTAATCTTAGCCAACTTTGTATTCACTCTTGAGGTATATATATTCTATTCAAATATATTGCATGGGAAAATATTGTTTGATCTTCAAGTCTAGTACCATTACAAAAGTGTTGTGATTCATGATTTTCATTTACTTGAGTTTTGGGGGCAGATAGAATTTCAAACTATGCATTGTTCTGGTGATATTAACATATTACAAAGATCATTTGATCAATGTCTGCCCTTGCAACACTACTTGAAATGATTCACTCAAGGAGGTGTTGCTATTTTAATGAGCAACAGCTCCCCCACTCCTCCCAAACATTGTTACGTAAATAACTTTTTAAACATAAATTATATTTTTGTCCCATGAAAAAGCACTAAACTGTCTGCAAACGGAGAGCCCCATGTTAATAAGAACATTTAGGTTATATGACTGCTGAATTGGTGCATCATTTTGTTTTGTTTTTCACATTGCAGGTGCAGTACATGTGTCCGATCCATGTCATTACATCTACAATGAATTAGATTATATTTGATCTATTTTTGGTATGTAGGTAATTGTGTGTTACATTTTGAATGTTGAGTTTAATTCATGACCAACCTTCCGAATATATTGGGATTTTGTTCACAAGATGGGATCTCATGAATATTTCAGGCCTCACCTACACCTAGTAGGCTACTAGAGAACAATTGAAATGAATAATTAAAAATTAAGGTGGTGTACCTGAATTATTGAATGGCCGGGTTTTATCATGTTGGTTACGTAATGGCAGAACACAGAGCGGTGCATAACCTGTTTAAGTGTGAGCAACAAATCAGAAGTACTTTCTATTTACGACTTGCAGTACGTTCCTGAATAATGTGTAATGTGTATCCCTTCCACATGTCCAGTTTAAAATCAAAGCTACATTCCATATTCCTGTACAAACTTATTCACAACCGCAGAGAAGATAAACAGAGAAGTATATATGGAGAGTAACAGATAGGACAAGGCTTTATATTTGGCTTGAAGGAGTATTCAATTCCTTAGTGAAACAATGATTTTGTCTACAAAAATAATAGTTTTACATTGCTTCTAGAATCCAACATATGTTCTCCATTGTAATAGTTAGGTATGGCAGTACAATAAATGACTACACTTTCAGTCGCTTAAAAATGGCTCTACAAAAGGAAGACCAAGATCTGTGTTATGGCTCCTGTTATCTTTTACTTATTATGAATACAACAACCACAACAATCTCTACCGGTTCCCAATTACTGCTACCTTTGTAAGTTAGAACCTTGACACACACATTTAAGATATTATAACTGCATGGCATACTTTCCAAATCAAATAGAAAGGGACATTTTATTCCATAGAACCACCACTATTATGAGTCTGCTAAGGAAATAACTTGTAAGGCTTTAAACCTGAAAACAAGAATGATATTAACAATGGAACAAAATGATTGTGTTCAACAATGGAGATTGATTTCAGAACATTGTGTAGTTTGATAAGGATTCTGAGCCAGCAGGGTGCATACATTTAGTACAACCTTTCCAAGGGATTCTTTCCTCAACCTACAGAAATACAGGTACATCCATATGGTGCCTTGAAATTCCCTATCATCTTTATTCAAATTGTATCACAAAGCATTTAAAGCATCAGCTACAGTATACAGTGTATACACACACACACACACACACACACACACACACACACACACACACACACACACACACACACACACACACACACACACACACACACACACACACACACACACACACACACACACACACACACACACACACACACACACACACACTATATGGCCAAAGGTATGTGGACACCTGCTCGACGAACATCTCATTCTAAAATCATGGGCATTAATTTGGAATTGGTCCCCCCTTTGCTGCTACAACAGTATATATACATTCACACAATGATGCCTTGAACTTCCCCATCGACTTTCGTCTAAGTGTTCCTTCACCAATAGCCGCACTGAGAGTTTCCTTACTCTTCACCACACTGTGAACTCATAGACACTGCTGGGACCTGGATTCATTGAGAGGAGACGAAGGGTAACCATGTTAGGGAGCAAGACAGAGCCCAATACGACTCCAATGCACTCCACTCAATAAAAAAGCCCTAAATGGATTTCTGTGAGGGAAACTACTTGGGGAGAACTGAACAGATTGCCGGATACACATTCTGCATACGAGTACTGGTGGTACAGCAACACTGGAGGGGTTACTCATCGACAATTACAGCTGAGGGACTCGGGGAGAGATAAGGCTGGTGGGAGCCGATGCATTTCAGCATGATATTGGAGGGAAAAGTGCAACATTTTTCCAAGCGTTTTCCGGCACCGTACACCTTTATTTTCGGACCAGTTCCAGCCCTCTGTCAAGGCAGTATTGCATGGGTGTGTGCAATTCAAATCCACTCATTGTATTTCTGCAGATTCAATACTTTTGAAGGTCACGAATAGTCACCTGTGATTGATCGTTACAAGCATTCAGCACAAGCTTGATGAGCCCCTTTCACCACCTTAGTCCTGAGCCTATTGGACAGACTGTTTTTATGTTTACTGTTAACTGTCGACAAATGAGTTTCACCCGTTATTAGCATTTGGCCCGGGAAAATTATTTGTCACGCACGTATAATCTTAGTAAAAGGACGAAGGAGAGATGCTAGGATATTTTCTGACTTTGTGTCATTGGAACACAGCCTTTAACAGTGACACTTTATTTTGAATTGACATAACACAAATAACCCATAAATACAGCATTTATAAGCAGTTCATACAAGCGTTATGTCTTGCAGTTCTTGACATAACCATTAATGAAATGATTATGTACTGCTTAAGAATGTGGTATGTTTGGGATATGACTGAGTGTGTTTTAAAGTCATTACAAAGCCTTAAAATACATTATTACCCTTCAAAATAAAGTGTTACCATTCCATAGAGAACACTGCTCCTTCCAACTAGCACCCAGACCCAAATGGATAGCATACTACACAAGCCACTGTAGTAAGCAGTCGGGTGGATGACAGTCATTAGAGCAGATCTATATGTATTTCATGGAACGTTTATTGTCCAAATAAATATTGTCAGTAACACTTTAGATGAACTTGTCCCTATTACCATGCTAACTACATTAGTGAATAAATGTATAGAGGAATTCTTGTTAGCTTTACATAGCTTTTTTTCAAAAAATGTACTCATTAAAATAGTTAATGATATGTGTCTGAAATGGGGAAATGAATTTGAATGGTTTGAATATTCATCTTTGCTAAATCCATTAAAGAAAAATCAAACTGAAACATTTTCTCAGACTTGTCTACATTTTTCTCATGGTTAGCCTACTGTATGCAAAGGTTGTTACATTGTATAAAGTAGGACCTACTGGGTCTCGCTGCATTAAGTTGCCTGATCCTGAGTAGGTACAATATAATTACACGTGTATCCTTTGAACAACATATCAAAACCATATCAACCCTGTGACTTCCTGGGTTTGTGTGTAGTTACATGTGACAAGGTCATATTTTGGTTTTAGCTATTATTAACATGGTAATTCACAGGTGACTTTAAAATGTGCAATTACAAAACATTAGTCACATAGTAGAACAAGACAATTTGTAATAACATTAGTAATTGCACATGTGGAATAACCTTCAGCAAGTGGATGTGTAATTACACAGTCCTTGTTCCATTTGTGTAATACCTGATACAGCTAAATCCAATTGCCATGTAATTACATAGCAATACCTACAGTATGTAACTACTCTGTAACTGCTATGTTGTTACTACAGTCATTACAGCAGGTAGCCTAGCAGTTAAGAGCGTTGGGCCAGTAGCCGAAAGGTTGCTGATTTGAATCCCTGAGCCGACAAAGTAAAAAATCTGTTGACGTGCCCTTGAGCAAGGTTCTTAACCCTAATTGCTCCTGTAAGTCGCTCTGGATAAGAGTGTCTGCTAAATGACTAAAATGTCAATGTAAAAATGTAAATGACTGTGTAGTTACATAGTATTAGGGACAACAATATAAAGTGTTACCCTATTGAGTATAGCAGAGGTGGGTGCAAGCAGGCAGTCACGCTTTCCCACTCCTCTCAGAGAGTATGAGATAGAACATCTAATACCCAGTGAAGGCTGCAATTGCACTCCAGCTACTTTGTTTATACTGTGTAATCTGGCAGGGTAGGATGTAATCACTCCAGACCAGAAGGATAGCATTGCGAGATGAGCCGTTTTACAATTCAAAGGGACTGCAATAAGTTCGGCAGTGGCAGCACATGTGTTAGCTGTACAGTCATCGAGATGCGTGCAGCAAAAAATAACAGAGCTGTTTTTGGATGAGCTTTGATTAAAAGTCTCTCTCTTTTCTCTGTGCGTTTCGCGTGGGGAAATGTGTGGCTTGGCACCGGTATTGAAGTCTCACTTGGACACATGGCCGAGGAAAGGGCTTGCAGGTGTTGATTAGCCGTCAGGTTCACTTTGGGAGGTAAGATGCCGTGTGAATGGGGCATTCTTGGGTTTTCAAGGGCACAGTATGTGGATTTGAGAGACTGCCAATGGTTCCTCTCACGACTCCTTTAAACTCTGTCAGAGCTGAAAACACACCTGCAGAGTTCTGAGGAAACATTTAATTATCGAAAATAAGAAGAAAGTGATATCTTAGATTATTAGATCATAGAAATTGGCACTTCTGATGTTGACAGAAAATAACTTAACGTGAGTCTGGTGATTTAATTGAATTTCCTTTCATGGTGCACATTTTAAATACAAGGGCAGATTTATAATATTTATCAGTGACTATAAATCAGTACACAAAAAGGACTAAGTAATTATCAAATTTGATAATAGCTGTATTATCAGATTAGGATCGGATAATCAGGTAACCCAGGCATCAATAATGCACAATCAGAACATACTGTGATGCAGGAACAATGCAGATTAACAGAACATTATGAATGCAAAGACTCCAAATTATAAAGATTTGTTGTAATTTGTCCTTTGTTAGTGGTATGATATGCCAGTGTTTGTTATTTGATTATATGTTTAATTTCTAACCCATTTTATATTAAAAAAAGCTAGGCAAACATTCTCTACCCTGCTACTGGAGTATCCAAAAGTAGAAGGAATTAATTCAAAGTTAATAATTGATGACAAAATTCATATTTCTGTGACTTCAAAAGTGACTCACATATGGTAAGGGCCTTCAGAAAGTATTCACACCCCTTAACTTTTTCCACATTTTGATGTTGTCACGCCCTGACCGTAGAGAGCTTTTTATGTCTCTATTTTGGTTTGGTCAGGGTGTGATTTGGGTGGGCATTCTATGTTCTTTTTTCTATGTTTTGTATTTCTTTGTTTTGGCCGGGTATGGTTCTCAATCAGGGACAGTTGACTATCGTTGTCTCTGATTGGGAACCATACTTAGGTAGCTTTTCCCCACCGATGCTTTGTGGGTAGTTGTTTTCTGTTTTGTGTTTCTGCACCTGACAGGACTGTTTCGGTTTCGTTCATTCTCTTTCTTATTTTGTTATAGTGTTCAGTTTAAATAAAAAGCATGAACACTTACCACGCTGCGCTTTGATACGATTATTCCTCATCCGACGACGACACCCGTTACAGTTGTGTTACTGCCAGAATTAACAATTGATTAAATAACTATTGTTTTTGTCATACCCCATAATGTCAAAGTGGAATTATGTTTTTCAAAATGTTTACAAATGAATACAAAATGAAAAGCTGAAATGTCTTGAGTCAATACGTATTCAATCCCTTAGTTATTGCAAGCTTACATAAGTTCATGATTCAACATTTGCTTAACAAGGCACAAAATAAGTTGCATGGATTCACTGTGTGCAATAATAGTGTTTAACATGATTTTTGAATGACTACTTCATCGCTGTACCACACACATACAATTATCTGTAAGGTCCCTCAGTCGAGCAGTGAATTTCAAACACATTCAACCACAAAGACCAGGGGGGTTTTCAAATGCCTTGCAAAGAATGGCACCTATTGGTAGATGGGTAAAAAAAAAAAAAAAGCAATTGCTTGTCATCAGCAAGGACTAGGTTGTTTTTTGGGGGGGATAAAAATACATGAAATATAGCTAGAAAGCAAGACTGAAAAATGGCTGTCTAGCAATGATCAACAACCAACTTGATAAAGCAAGAATATATATATATATTTTTACATTCTTATCCAGAAAGACTTACATCTGTAATCGCTGCCAAAAGTGATTTTAACATGTATTGACTCAGGGGGTTGAATACTTATCGAATCAAGATATATTAGTGTTATATTTTGTGTAGATCTTTGGTAAAATATTACAATTAAATACATTTTAACCTCTCTAGGGTACGTGAGATGGTAGCGTCCCACCTCTTCAACAGCCAGTGGAACTGCAGGGCGCCAATTTCAAAACAACAGAAATCCCATAATTAAAATTCCTCAGACATACATGTATTTTACACCATTTTAAAGATACACTTGTTGCAAATCCAGCCACAGTGTGTCACGTTCCTGACCTGTTTTTCCTTTCTCTTGTATTATTTTAGTTGGTCGGGGCGTGAGTTGGGGTGGGTTGTCGATGTGTTTGTTCTATGTTGGGATGTTTGTATTCGGCCGGGTATGATTCTCAATCAGAGACAGCTGTCAATCGTTGTCCCTGATTGAGAATCATACTTAGGCAGCCGGTGATTCACGTGGTTTTTGTGGGTGGTTGTATCGCGTGTCTGTGTTAGTACCACACGGGACTGTTTGCGGTTTGTCACGTTTGTTGTTTTGTATGTTGAAGTGTTCAGTCTATTTTCATTAAATATGAACACTAACCACTCTGCATATTGGTCTGATCCTTCTCGCCTCTCCTCCTCGTCCGAGGAGGAGGATTACGACAATCGTTACAGAACCACCCACCAATCTAGGACCAAGAAGAGTGAAAAAGGGCAGCGACAGCAACAGCAGAAATCCCAGGACTCCTGGACATGGGAGGAGATCTTGAACGGAGAAGGACCCTGGGCACAGGCTGGGGAGTATCGCCGCCCCAAAGCTGAGCTGGAGAAAGCGAAAGCTGAGCGGCGGCGATATGAGGAGGCAGCAAGGCAGCGCGACAGGTACGAGAGGCAGCCCCATATTTTTTGGGGGGGGAGGGTAGAGAGGAGTGTGGCTAAGCCAGTTAGCAGACCTGAGCGCACTCCTCGTGCTTGTTATAAGCAACGTGTCACTGGTCAGGCACCGTGTTATGCGGTTAAGCGCACGGTGTCGCCAGTGCGTGCCCATAGCCCGGTGCGCTATAGGGCAGCCCCCCGAAAGTGTCGTGTGAGTGTGGGCATCCAGCCGGGGCGTATTGTGCCTGCTCAGCGCGTCTGGTTTCCAGTATGCAGTTTCGGTCCAGGGTATCCTGCGCCGGCTCTGCGTGCTGTGTCTCCGGGGCGCTGGGAGGGTGCAGTGGTCCTATGCCTACGCTTCGCTCGTACCGGGCAAATGTGGGAGTGGAGCCTAAGGGAGAGGTGCGCGTAGTAGGCACTAGATCTCCAGTGCTCATCCACAGCCCGGTTCAACCTGTGCCTGCACTCTGGAGGGTACGGGCTGGTATAGTACTCCAGCCTGGGGGAGTGGTGCCAAGGCTGCGCACCAGAGCTCCAGTGCTCCCTCACAGCCCGGTCCTTCAGGTGCCTTTTAACATCAAGCCTCCTGTAGGTCTCTCCAGCCTGGTGGGTCCTGTGGCAGCCCCACGCACCAGGCTGTCTCTCCGTCTCCTCCCTACAGGTGTGCCAGTCTGCCCAGAGCCGCCTGCATTGCCATTCTGCCCAGAACTGCCCGTCTGTCCCGAGCTGTCAGAGCTGCCCGTTTGTCCCGAGCCGTCAGAGCTGGCCGTCTGCCCAGCGGCGCCTGAACTGCCCGACTGCCCAACGCCGTCTGAACTGTCCGTCTGCCAAGCGCCGCATGAACTGCCCGTCTGTACTGAGCCTTCAAAGCCGCCTGTCTGTACTGAGCCTGCAAAGCCGCCCATCTGCCATGAGCCTTCAGAGCCGTCCGCCAGACAGGAGCCGCTAGAGCCTTCCGCCAGACAGGAGCTGCTAGAGCCTTCCGCCAGACAGGAGCAGCCAAAGCCTCCCGCCAGACAGGATCAGCCAGAGACTTCCGCCAGACAGGATCAGCCAGAGACTTCCGCCAGACAGGATCAGCCAGAGCCGTCCAGCCAGGACCAGCCAGAGCCGTCCAGCCAGGACCAGCCAGAGCCATCCAGCCAGGACCAGCCAGAGCCGTCCAGCCAGGACCCACCAGAGCCGTCCAGCCAGGACCAGCCAGAGCCGTCCAGCCAGGATCCGCCAGAGCCGTCCAGTCAGGATCCGCCAGAGCCGTCCAGCCAGGATCCGCCAGAACCGTCCAGCCAGGATCCGCCAGAGCCGTCCAGCCAGGATCCGCCAGAGCCGTCCAGCCAGGATCCGCCAGAGCCGGCCAGCCAGGATCCGCCCCTCATTCCGGTGTTGCCCCTCATTCCGGTGTTGCCCCTCAGTCCGGTGTTGCCCCTCAGTCCGGTGCTGCCCCTCATTCCGGTGTTGCCCCTCATTCCGGTGCTGCCCCTTAATCTAATGGGGGTTATATGGAGGGTGGCCATTAGGAGGAGGCCAAGGAAGCGGGGTTTGACTATGGTGGGGTGGGGACCACGACCAGCGCCAGAGCCGCCACCGTGGACAGACGCCCACCCAGACCCTCCCCTAGACTTTATGCTGGTGCGTCCGGAGTTCGCACCTTAAGGGGGGGGGGTTATGTCACGTTCCTGACCTGTTTTTCCTTTCTCTTGTATTATTTTAGTTGGTCAGGGCGTGAGTTGGGGTGGGTTGTCGATGTGTTTGTTCTATGTTGGGATGTTTGTATTCGGCCGGGTATGATTCTCAATCAGAGACAGCTGTCAATCGTTGTCCCTGATTGAGAATCATACTTAGGCAGCCGGTGATTCACGTGGTTTTTGTGGGTGGTTGTATCGCGTGTCTGTGTTAGTACCACACGGGACTGTTTGCGGTTTGTCACGTTTGTTGTTTTGTATGTTGAAGTGTTCAGTCTATTTTCATTAAATATGAACACTAACCACTCTGCATATTGGTCTGATCCTTCTCGCCTCTCCTCCTCGTCCGAGGAGGAGGATTACGATGATCGTTACACAGTGTCCGATTTCAAAAAGGCTTTACGACGAAAGCAAACCAAACGATTATGTTAGGTGAGTGCCTATTCACAGAATAACACAGCCATTTTTTCCAGCCAAAGAGAGGAGTCACAGAAAGCAGAAATAGAGATAAAATTAATCACTAACCTTTGAGGATCTTCATCAGATGACACTCATATGACTTCATGTTACACAATACATGTATGTTTTGTTTGGTAAAATTCATATTTACATCCCAAAATCTTAGTTTACATTTGCGCCTTACGTTCAGAAGTTCCAAAACATCCTTTGATTTTGCAGAGAGCCACATCAATTTACAGGAATACTCATAATAAACATTGCTAAAAGATACAACTGTTATGCATGGAATTGTAGATGCACTTCTCCTTAATGCAACCGCTGTGTCAGATTTCAAAAAAGCTTTACGGAAAAAGCAAACCATGGAATAATCTGAGTCGGGGCTCAGAGCCCAATCAAGACACAAATATATCCGTCATATTGTGCAGTCAACATAAGTCAGAAATAACATTATAAACATTCACTTACCTTTGATGATCTTCATCAGAATGCACTCCCAGGAATACCAGTTCCACAATAAATGTTTGTTTTGTTCGATAATGTCCATAATTTATGTTCAAATTCCTCCTTGTTGTTCTAGCGTTCAGTACACTTTCCAAACTCAAGTCCAGCGGAGTCCAGTGGAAAGTATGGACAAAAAGTTAAAAAAGTTATATTACAGTCCGTAAAAACATGACAAACGAAGTATTGAATCAATCTTTAGGATGTTTTTAACATAATTCTTCAATAATGTTCCAACTGGAGAATTCCTTTGTCTTCAATAGGAGCTGAGTTGAAAATCGACCAACCTCAGATTTCCCACTTCCTGGTTTGGATTTTTTCTCAGGTTTTGCCTGCCATATGAGTTTTGTTAAACTCACAGACATCATTCAAACAGTTTTAGAACCTTCAGATTGTTGTCTATCCAAATCTACTAATAATATGCATATTCTAGCTTTTTTTGGCTATGTAGCTGGCCATTTACTCTGGGCATGCTTTTCATCCGGACGTGAAAATACTGCCGCCTACCCCAAAGAAGTTAATCCCACTTTTTCACAACAAAATGTGGAAAAGGTAAAGGGGTGTGAACTTTCTGAAGGCACTGTGCAACATGATTTAGTACATCACACACTGATTGTATACTCACCTCGGAAGCCTGCGAGACACACTGGGACTTGGGCCCACTGTCATTGACAATGTGTTAAAACAACACACAAGTACTTGTGGCATGGTTGCTTAGCAACACAAGCCACTTGGTTATTTCTTGAATAAAAGAAAGTGTGTGTGTGTGTGTGTGTGTGGGACAGAGAGTGTGTGTGTATGTGTACGTGCGTGTGTGTGTGTGTGTGTGTGTGTGTGTATGTGTACGTGCGTGTGTACGTGTGTGTGTGTGTGTGTGTGTGTGTGTGTGTGTGTGTGTGTGTGTGTGTGTGTGTGTGTGTGTGTGTGTGTGTGTGTGTGTGTGTGTGTGTGTGTGTGTCATTCAGAAAAGTCTATTATTCATGCAAATGACAGTGGTTTGTCCTATGTTGGCAGGCCCATAGAAATAGGAATTAGAATACTAATTTAATAGGATCTCTGTGGGCAGGCCTTTCTCTCTCCTGAGGACGTCTTAAAGGCCATGAGATAGGAAATCTCTTGTCCTTATTAACATGGCGAGATGAGGGGTTGACAGTGCTCAAGGCCAGATTGAGGGAAGCTATAAGGGCACTTTAGCAAGCTGTGAATTACTACAACAGGCTTGTTTATGAACACCATGGAGATTTCAGTACCGTGGTCATCCTTTCAGTCCATTTCGAATATTGAACAGCTGAGCTCCAGTGTGTGGCAGTGTGTGTCTCTATGTTTATGTGTGTGTGTGTGTGTGTGTGTGTGGATTCTGTGTGTTAGTGAAAGAGAAGAGAGTGCATGTTTGTTTTTCAGTGTCAAATCTAGAAGAAAATAAGTGTGAAGGCAGCCGTGGAAAAAGCAGTTGCCTCTCTGCCTGTATGTCACTGTAGGGAATGGAAGGGCAGCCAGGCCACATTAGATCGACTTCAGTATTCAACATTTGTCCAGGTCGCCAGGACGTCGGGAGAATCCTTCAATACCGTCCACTAGGGGCAAACGTGAGCAACTATTACCATCTAGTAGGGAGATGTCTTCAATACCGTCCACTAGGGGCAACGAGAACACCTATTACCATCTAGTAGGGAGATGTCTTCAAAACCGCCCACTAGGGGCAACACGAGCACCTATTACCATCTAGTAGGGAGATGTCTTCAATACCGTCCACTAGGGGCAACGTGAGGACCTATTACCATCTAGTAGGGAGATGTCTTCAATACTGTCCACTAGGGGCAACGTGAGCACCAATTACCATCTAGTAGGCTGGCAGCTTGCCAAAGGAATGCTCCGGCTCTGAGAAGCACAGGTTCAGTCCCAGTGCTAGGCATTAATTGTTTTGTTTTTCTGTTTTAACCCTATTCCTAACCTTAAACCTTACCTTAACCAGTCAAAATGAATCCCTAACTTAACCCCCTGGACAAACATTACAAAAATACTAAAGTCAGACCGTGATATCTTGTAGTGGAAGGGACGATAATCCTTCTGAAATACAAAGAAAGAAAGAAAGTTGTACACTCTATATACACAGTGTACAAAACCATAGGAACTGCTCTTTCCATGCAATAGACTGAACAGGTGGATCCAGGTGAAAGCTATGATCCCTTATTGATGTCACTTGTTAAATCCACTTCAATCTGTGTAGCTGAAGGGGAGAAGACAGGTTAAAGAAGGATTTTAAGCCTTGAGACAATTGAGACATGGATTGTGTATGTGTGCCATTCAGAGGGTCAATGGGCAAGACAAAAGATTGAAGTACCTTTGAAGGTGGTATGGTTCTAGGTGCCAGGCGCACCGGTTTGTGTCAAGAACTACAACACTGCTGTTTTTTTCACACTCAACTGTTTCCCGTGCGGAACAAGTCCATGCCCCAACAAATTGAGGGTGTTCTGAGTGCAAAAGGTGGTGGGGGTGCATCTCAATAGTAGGAAGGATTTCTTAATGTTTTGTACACCCAGTGTAGACTATATGCTCCCATGAAATTGTTAACCTGTAATTTTTCTTGGTGGTGACAAACATTTCCATCCCATGTCCTAAGTACCCTGCACACACAGAGATACGTGTATCTCAAATATAGGTCATCACATCCAACCCTCCTCCTCCTGGTACTCCTGGCCCCAGCTTCAAACCAACTGACATCATTGAAGAAAATAACTCTCAGGGTCCTTGGCTAATCCCCGGTCATACCGAGTTTCAAATTCAATCTCAGTTTTCTCATTACAGGTTTGGGGGAGATACAGAGATTCCATATTGGTCCAGAGATAGTTGGCCCCGCTAATCTGATCAGGCCAGGGACACTTGACGAAGATCCTGTATCCACGGCGGAAGGCTTGATACCGACAAGGCAGAGAGGGAGGGATTGATACTGACAGGGCAGAGAGGGAGCTATTGATACCGACAAAGCAGAGAGGGAGGGATTGATACTGACAGGGCAGAGAGGGAGGTATTGATACCGACAAAGCAGAGAGAATATGATTGATACCGACAGGGCAGAGAGGGAGGTATTGATTCCGACAGGGCAGAGAGGGTATGATTGATACCGACAGGGCAGAGAGGGTATAGTTCATACCGACAGGGCAGAGAGGGTATGATTGATACCGACAGAGCAGAGAGGGAGGTATTGATACCAACAGGGCAGAGAGGGTATGATTGAAACCCGACAGGGCAGAGAGGGTATGATTGATACCGACAGGGTACAGAGGGTAATGATTGATACCGACAGGGCAGAGAGGGTAATGATTGATACCGACAGGGCAGAGAGGGTATGATTGAAACCCGACAGGGCAGAGAGGGTATGATTGATACCGACAGGGCAGAGAGAATATGATTGATACTGACAGGGCAGAGAGGGAGGTATTGATACCGACAGGGCAGAGAGAATATGATTGATACCGACAGGGCAGAGAGGGAGATTTTGATACCGACAGGGCAGAGAGGGTATGATTGATACCGACAGGGCAGAGAGGGTATGATTGATACCGACAGGGCAGAGAGGGTATGATTGATACCGACAGGGCAGAGAGGGAGGGCTAAAAGAAAGGAGAACTTTCAAGGAAGAAGCAGGAGGCTGCAATATTTAGGCCAGGTGTTGTGGACCTCAATGTAATTTGCTTGGATGCTTGGATAAGCAAAGGGCAACTGTTTAAAGTGTCTGTCCAAGTAAAGGAGAGAAAATGGAAAGGGGAAGAGGTGGTTTCTCTGGTTCTTTGAAGGGAGTGAACTTGAAAAAGGAATGTAATTTGGGGCGGTAGAGGACAGACTAGCATAGCATTCCTACTCCCTTGTGGGCTGAGGTAAGCTACAGTACACAGGACATGGAATATGAAAAACCTGGCTGTAACTGGCCATATAATATGGGTTTAACCCAGGGCTTTGGCCATGAAGCAAGGACCACTACTACAAGGATGAATGAATTATATAGCCCTCACCCCCACATAAACAACTCAGACACCTAAACTTACATACATAATACAGTATGCACAAACACACACACACACACATTATTTACTATCACTGTATTCTTTAGGATGTGCCATTGTCTATATTTCCTGCAATTTTGATTATGTCCCATCCATTCTATGTGCTTTCCCCTGACAATGATACTGTGATGGATTAGTTCCAGTGAAACAACACTAACTGTTTGGGGAAAATCAGAGCAAATGTGTGTCTGCTTTGACAAGAATCTAACTCTTATCTCATATCAGGCTAAAAAGCGCCTCATTGGGGCAAGCAGTTAATCAATACTGTTGAAGCACTGGAAAATGGGTCAGGATGTGTCTGAGTCGAAACAGCAGCATTGGGGAATGGGTGCATCCCAAATTGCACCCATTCCCTTTTTAGTGCACTAATTTTTTACCAGGGCCCATAGGTCTCTGGCCAAAACTAGTGCACTAAATAGGGAATAGGGTGAAATTTGGGATGCGGTGGAGAATCCAGCGCATCACCAGCAGCATCTTATCATACTGAACAGCACTCGCAACAGAACAGGAGTCAAAATGAAGCCTTGACGTACCTCTGACAAGAGACGGTGACTAATGCAATTCTAATTCACCTGGTGCATAGGGAGGGGAGCTGGAGCGAGACGGACTGAGACGAACACATTCCACAGCCAGTGCTATCTATCTGCGATATGTGTTAACTAAACCCACATCCATCCTGTTTATTCCCTGAGTCTGGCCAGCTAAACAACCACATCTGCGTTTCTGAGGATGACATTTGTGACACATAAGTACTGAATGTATCCCAAGGGTTATGTGAATATTGGCCCCGGAATGACCCAATAACAACTTTAGGTAACACTTTATTTGGATAGTCCATCTGTAGAAGCTCTACAGGCTTACAGACTATCAGTAACATTTCAACTAACTATCTACTAAACCTAACCCTCAATCTAACCTTAACCCTTACCCTTGTTCTAAACCTAAACATATCCGTAACCAGTTGCTTATTAACAGATAGTTTGTTGATAGTATGACTATCTATAGAGCATCTACAGATGACAAATCCAGACTATCCAAATAAAGTGTGACCCAGCTTGGATTTACACAACTATTTGACTGCTTCAGCACAACAAAACGTCACTCAGACATCCGCTGTTGGTAATAAGATGTGGATAGGAGGCACATGCAGCGTTTTAGCATGTTTAGAGAACTGCCCAAATGCACTTGTCTTATCCAGACCTGGATTCAGCCAGTGTTTCTTTTCAAATACTTTAGCTGCACTTTATTAAGTTTGGCAGGCTCAAAGGAACACAAATGTAGTACACTCCATATGAAAAGTTTAATTCAAAAGTGATATACAGTATATAATTTTCAGAAATGTTGGTAAATTAGCTTTTATTGTTTAAATAAATGGTGAAAGAGATTGGTATGTTGTTTCATTATTTAATCATGGCATGGTGTTGTTTAATGACAGACATGTATTTATTTAAAATCTATCACTTGATGGTTTCATTTCAGAGTGACAAATAGTCATGTTTTTAATTTAGCTAAATGCTATATACAGGGCCATGCAAAAGTATTCATCCCCTTTGGAGTTTTTCCTATTGGACATACACAAAATAGTCCGAATTGGTGAAGTGAAATAAAAAATAAAACAATTTAAAACAGGAAAGTGGTGTGTGCATATGTATTCACCCCCTTTGCTATGAAGCCCCTAAATAAGATCTGGTGCAACCAATTACCTTCAGAAGTCGCACAATTAGTTAAATAAAGTCCACCTGTGCGCAATCTAAGTGTCACATGATCTGTCACATGATCGCATTATATATACACTCGTTCTGAAAGGCCCCAGAGTCTGCAACACCACTAAGCAAGGGACACCACCAAGTAAGTGGCACCATGAAGACCAAGGAGCTCTCCAAACAGGTCAGGGACAAAGTTGTGCAGAAGTACAGATCAGGGTCGGGTTATAAAAAAATATCTGAAACTTTGAACATCTCACGGAGCACCATTCAATCCATTATTAAAAATGGAAAGAATATGGCACCACAACAAACCAGCCAAGAGAGGGCCGCCCACCAAAACTCACGGACCAGGCAAGGAGGGCATTAATCAGAGAGACAACAAAGAGACCAAAGATAACCCTGAAGATAACCCACAGCGGAGATTGGAGTATCTGTCGTTAGGACCACTTTAAGCCGTACACTCCACAGAGCTGGGTTTTACGAAAGAGTGGCCAGACAAAAGCCATTGCTTAAAGAAAAAAATAAGCAAACATGTTTGGTATTCACCAAAAAGCATGTGGGAGACTCCCCAAACAAATGGAAGAAGGTATTCTGGTCAGAAGAGACTTAAATGTAGCTTTTTGGCCATCAAGGAAAACGCCATGTCTGGCGCAAACCCAACACCTCCCATCACCCCGAGAATACCATCCCCACAGTGAAGCATGGTGGTGGCAGCATCATGCTGTGGGGATGATTTTCATCGGCAGGGACTGGGAAACTGGTCAGAATTTAAGGAATGATGGATGGTGCTAAATACAGGGAAATTCTTGAGTGAAACCTGTTTCAGTCTTCCAGAGATTTGAGACTGGGACAGAGGTTCACCTTCCAGCACGATAATAACCCTAAGCATACTGCTAAATGAACACTCGAGTGGTACAAGGGGAAAGATTTAAATATCTTGGAATGGCCTAGTCAAAACCCAGACCTCAATCCAATTGAGAATATGTGGTATGACTTAAAGATTGCTCTACACCAGTGGAACCCATCCAACTTGAAGGAGCTAGAGCAGTTTTGCCCTGAAGAATGGACAAAAATCCCAGTGACTAGATGTGCCAAGCGTATAGAGACATACGCAAATAGACTTGCAGCTGTAATTGCTGCAAAAGGTGGCTCTACAAAGTATTGACTTTGTGCACGCTCAAGTTTTCAGTTTTTTTGTCTTATTTCTTGTTTGTTTCACAATAGAAAATATTATGCATCTTCAAAGTGGTAGTCATGTTGATTAAATCAAATGGTACAAACCCCCAAAAAATCTATTTTAATTCCAGGTTGTAAGGCAACAAAATAGGAAAAATGCCAAGGGGGTGAATACTTTCGCAAGCCACTGTATGTGCCTTACTTTTATAGAAATAAGTAGTACTGCTAGGTTTTATACAGTCACATTGTTTTGTGATAAAGTAACATGAGATTTGTATGTAAAACATTTACATTTGACAATTTGATCATTTAGCAGATGTTCTTATCCATAGTGACTTACAGTTATTGCTAGATGAGACACCCACATATCACAGTCAAATAGACAATATATGAACATTCCATTCCAGCTTAACAATGGATATATCGCTTTTAAGTACAAGTACATATGAAGTACATATGAAGGTACTTAAAAGCAATAATTTCTGATAAAAAAAACACAAATATGAACAATTTGTGGATATAGCGTTTTGGAAAAAAACTCTTCATACAGTCGTCTCCAAATGTTTCAATTATCTTCTTCAATTTATTTATCCTGTGTTATGACTAAGCTGTCCGTCGTATAATTGGCCTTTCACTCAGACTCTCCTCCCTCTACCAGCTCAATCTGATGGCCCTCTCCTGCAGAGCTCTGACCCATATAGGCAGTCTTTATAGAAGGGGAAATTAGGCAGAGTTCTGATGCACATCAGTAGGACATACGGGCAAATTTCCAAAAATGAAAATAGAACGAAACAACTTGCAAAATAAATCGAGTTCTCAGCTGGGGGTGATTTGAGTTATGTCCTGGGTAAAGAGCAAGCAGGGAGGAGTGGGAAGAGAGAAGAAGAGTGGTTACCTACTACTGTAGCACATGGCTTGCGGGTACTACATTCTACTGTGGTGAACCTTGGTAAGAACCTGTGTGGGCTGCACATAGTGGATGGATGTGGCTGTAGGCTCCCAGTGGTGGTCCAGTCTGTTGGTGGAGGGATAAACGATGCAGAGGTCACAGAGGTCACAGTAAGTGCATTAACTGATCTGTTTTATTTTTACTGCGTATGTGTTTGTGTATTTCCTTAAAGTTAAATTCAAGTTTGGGGAAAATCTGATGAACAAACGTTTGCATACCCCCCTTTAAACACTCCTCAAATAGACTTCACTCACTTCTACAATTAAATAAATCGCACATAATACAGAAGTCGTTGATTGTTCACACATCTACTTTAAATGGGACTGTCTTCACTCTAATTAAAGTCCTCATAACATGCGGGCCCTGACCTATTTGTGATGGTGCTGAGTGAAGTTAATATCTCACACTTCCTTATCCCCCCAAGAGGATGACAGGCTGATTAAAGTGGGCTTTGCAAGACAATCCTTTGCTGACATTCATCTGTATTGGTCTGATGCTGTGTTTATTACCTATTGACGGACAGGTGGTCCTGATGAGCAGACGGCAGATCACAAACACGAGCACGCACGCACGCACGCACGCACGCACGCACGCACGCACGCACGCACGCACGCACGCACGCACGCACGCACGCACGCACGCACGCACGCACGCACGCACGCACGCACGCACGCACGCACGCACGCACGCACGCACACACACACACACACACACACACACACACACACACACACACACACACACACACACACACACACACACACACACACACACAGTCCATCTTCAGTAAGTATGCCAGCAGCGGAAACTAGGATGCAGTGAAAACATCTGTAGTTATGTAGTGAGCATATTTAGCAGAATTATGTCTAGCACAACAATAACGGAATTATGCATAACACTACTACATTATGGATGACATATCTGAACAACTGCTATATTGTAGTAGCTACTTGAGGAACATTGTGAGTAGTCAATCTAATCTCTCATTTCCAGAAGTGCTGTAAGGATGCTAGAGACACATTGGTAACACTTGGAGGTTGGGCCCCCCAGATAGCATATGAAAACGTCATAAACCATGAAATACATTTTTAGAATTACAGGAAATGTGCTTTAAAACTGAAAATGTTTCTCTCAGCCTCATGGCAAAATGTGTAGTATAGCAGGAAATTAGCTCGGCGATTCTTGAAAGTCGAGACAGTTCTTGTCCGGCAGGGAAACTTTAAAAAAGACTGTGATTCCTATATAGCCTCGTTATTGTTATTTTATTGTGTTACTTTTATTATTTTTTACTTTAGTTTATTTGGTTAATATTTTTTTTTACTCTTTCTTGAACTGCACTGTTGGTTATGGGCTTGTAAGTAAGCATTTCACTGTAAGGTCGACACTTGTTGTATTCGGGACATGTGACAAATAAAGTTTGATTTAAGTTGATACAATCCTGTCTTGGAGTTCTACGAACATTTCCTTCGACCTCATGGCTTGGTTTTTTCTCTGACATGCACTGTCATTTGTGGGACCTTATATGGTCAGGTATGTGCCTCTCCAAATCATGTCCAATCAATTGAAATTACCACAGGTGGACTCCAATCAAGTTGTAGAAACATCTCAAGGATGATCAATGCAAACAGGATGCACCTGAGCTCAATTTTCGAGTCTCATAGCAAAGGATCTGAATACTTATGTAGCTAAGGTATATTAGTGTTAATACATTTGCAAAAATGTCTATAAACCTGTTTTTGCTTTGTCATTATAGGGTATTGTGTGTAGATTGATGAAGAAAAACATTAATTTAATCAATTTTAGAATAGGCTGTAACATAACAAAATGTGGAAAACGTGAAAGGGTCAGAATACTTTCCGAATGCACTGTAAATCCTGACAGTTGCATTTTCTAAAATTAAAATAGCAGGTTGTTCCTTTACATGGTGTGATAGCTGATACTTTGGTCTATCAAAATATATATTTAAAATTGTGTTAATATTAACCCACTGGGTAGTAGGCTAGGTACGCTCATGAATAACCCACGGGGCAGTAGGCTAGGTACGATCTAGAGTAACCCACGGGACAGTAAACTAGGTATGCTCATGAATAATCCACAGGGCAGTAAAATAGGTGTGCTCAATAATAACCCGCTGGGCAGTAAATTAGGTACATTCAAGTGCACAGGCTACAGATTAGCGGTTAGCCCAGCACGTCCTTGCCCCAGGTGATTATAGACCCTATGGGTGACAGCCTGAGCATGACTCGATTATAGTTGACCTCCTGTTAAAGCCAGGCAAGTATGCATTTTCCATAATGGCTCCCTCTGAATAAACCTTTAGTTTCTTTACCTGACGCATGCCAAGTCTGTGTCCCAAATGGCACCCTATTCTTTACATAGTGCACTGCTTTTCACCTGAGCCGGGTCAAAAGTCAAAAGTAGTGCACTATGTCGTGAAAAGGGTGGCATTTGGGATGCATGGCCAAGTCACATGGCTGCTGGTTGACGGGTTCACTTTTCAATTAGTGGACTATGACAGACCTTCTGGACAGACCATTATTAGCACTTCAGGCCCTCCTGATGGTAATTATCTCCCTCCGCTCACAGGTGGTCAAACAGGAGTTTCATTATCCACAAGGTAAGGCTTGGGAGGACCACTACTACATTTGTGCACTGCCTTCAGGCCTTAAGACCTTAAGCCAACTCAAAGGACCATAATGTTGAAAAATTAGTTACATTTTAAACAGATCCAGGTTATAATAGACCTAATAGATATGATATGTTATAAGGTAATTACATTGTAGTAACGTAGTAGTTAGTTACACAGTAGATTTTGTTATTATATATCTTTCCAGGTTTTTGAATCATCCTCGTCAACCTAACAGTTCTCAGGAACACACAATTACTCTACAAATGTTGTCAGAAGAACTAAATCTCTAATTGCCCTGTTCAGACACACTATGAGTAGACAAGCTACTTTCCCATCATGCCAAACCCAATGCCAAAAAGGGATGTACAGTGGGGTCAAAAATGATTGACACCCTCGATAAAGATGAGCAATAACGACAAAAAAATAAAGAATTCAAATACTGAGCTATTTTGTATTCTCAAAAAAATTGGGGAAATGATATTATTTAATACTAATACAATTGCTCTGAGAAAGACATTTATGTTTAACAATCAATCATTTACGTGTTAAACAGGTAGGGGTCAAAATTATTGACACCCCTGTTTTCAATACATTTCAATAACTCACCTTGCGAGGACAACTGCACTGAGCTTTTTCTAAAAGGATTAATGAGTTGGAGAGCACATTAGAAATGATCTTAGACCATTCCTCCATATAGAATCTGTCCAGATCCTTGATATCCTTCGTCTGCGCTTATGAACTGCCCTCTTCAATTCAAACCACAGGTTTTCAATAGGGTTTTCAATGGGGAGAATTTGATGGCCATTGCAACATTTTATTTGTGGCCAATTAACCATTTCTTTGTGGATTTTTATGTATGTTTGGGGTTACTGTCTTGCTGGAAGATCCACTTTTGGCCAAGTTTCAGACTCCTAGCAGAGGCAACCAGGTTTTCTGAAAAAAATGTCCTGGTACTGGGTCGAGTTCATTATGCCATTGACCTTAACAAGGACCCCAGGACCAGTTGAAGCAAAACAGATCCATAACATTAAAGATCCACCAACATATTTTACAGTAGGTATGGTGTTCTTTTCTGCTCATGCATTCCCAATTCAATGCCAAACCCACCACCACTGGTGTGAGTGGCCAAAAAACGATATTTTCATGTTATCTGACCAAAGCACCGGTTCCAATCCAATTTCCGTTGAGCACACTCCAGGTGTTTACATTTGTTGGGTGACGTGAAAATAGAGATCTTTGGCCACGCACACCAGTGATGGATTTGGTGTCGGGAAAGCGGTTATTGGAAACAGGGTGCCAATAACTTTGACCCCCCCTGCTTAAGAAGTAAATGATTACTTGTTAAATAAAATAGATATTTCTGAGCAATTGTATTAGTATAAATGAATATCATTTCACCAAAAATGTGTGCATACAATATAGCTCAGTATTTCAATGATTTCATTCATAGTAATTATTGCTCATCTCTGTCAAGGGTGTCAATCATTTTGGACCCCACTGTACAATCTTAGCCGTCATACAGAAACGTTCCCCTCATCCACAGTACTCACCTGTATGATCTGTTTGATGACGGGAGCCTGCTCCTTGTGCAGTACAACCGGGTCACCGCGAACACACACCCAGAGTTGGCCCACTTTGGTGTGACAAGCCTCCCAGGATGGGAAGCCCCTGTCCTGAGTATCAGCCACAAATCAGCCACAAGCGGAACCAACAATCTGCTAAAGGATTCACTTTGAATCTCCTTACTATCTATCATTAGCAACTTTTTTCAGCAATTTTTCCCTTTGCCGGTCTCTCTAACTTAGGCTTTGACATTGATGCTCTTCATGGTTCTATGCTGCTCTGAGTCCCCAGGTCTCCCGTGTTAATCGGTCTAGTGGGTGTGTTCGAGGATGTTATTCGCCTCCGTAATCCCAGGGGAATGAACATAGATCATTGGAGGGATGGGAGAGAAAGTAGGGGCCTCGCTCCGATAAACCAGATCATGGACTTATAATGCATTTCCAGCCCCAGACAACGCACTCCTGGGATTTGCTGTCAAACTTTAAATCAACATGGCTGCTGGTGGAACTCATGTGAGGCATCTGAGAGGTGGCAATTGGCTCGTGGCACCAGGGCCCTCTTCTTCATGGCCGAGCAGCATCCTAAACATGGTCGCGCCGACCTTATGCGCCGCTATAAAACAACTGCAGGAATTCTCAACCATTTAATTACATTTCCCGTCATCCTTTTTCTATAGGTAATATGCCTTTTTTTCCCATATCATGACCACATGACGCGATTCCATTGGTTTTAACAAGTGAATTGTGACAGGTTGAGGGAGTCTTTGATTTAGGTATACTGTTTGTGCAATTTGTTTTCATTGATGTTCCTTCTCCAAAGATATCATTAAATGGATGCCGAGCAACAGACAGGGCTCAATTAATTATAACACTACTCCTGGATTCTGAGTACGAGCCTGAGCAGCCAGAATACAAATTAGCATTCAGCCTTGTCACCTTCAAATTACTGATATGTGTGCATTATGTATTTTTTTTACATGACGGAAAAAATATCCACAGCTGGGAAGCATTATTACTGAAACATGTTGTGAAACTATAACAATCTCAGTTGAAAAGCAAAGACATCAGTAGCAGCAGTGACTCTGTGCAGCTTTGCTAGAAGTGACTAGCGAGAGTTGTGAGGGAGAAAGGTGGGATCTGTATTTTGATATCATTCAATGCTCTACCGTGACTGTTCCGAGCAATTACAATACTGTCATTGTTAAAATGAAGTGTCAAAATTCAAATCACTAAAGAGAATGCAATTACAGCTGAACCTGACAGGAATAAGAATACCATCCATTGTTCTGAGGGAGTTTGACTTTTGCATTATACATCATTCATATCACAGATGGAGAAAAAACTGATAGGAGTGGGAGAAAAAAGCTGAGCTGAAGTAGAATAGCTGCTGCACTTTCAAAAACACCTTTTGCTAGTTAGAGAACATATCCTGCACTTTTCAAAGTTGAAATTCGCAATTTTCAAAGCAGAGTTGTGTTTTTAAATATGTTTTATTTTTATTTTTATTTTTAACCCTATTAAACCTTCAACCCTATTTTTAACCCCCTTTTTTTAAATATATATATTTTTAAAACACAACTCTGCTTTGCAAATTAGTAGTAGTTACTGTCTTGTCTCATCGCTACAACTCCCAACTATCTTCCGTAACACAACCCAACCAAGCCGCACTGCTTCTTAACACAGCGCGCATCCAACCCGGAAGCCAGCTGCACCAATGTGTCAGAGGAAACACCATACAACTAGCGACCTGGTCAGCGTGCACTGCACCCAGCCTGCCACAGGAGTTGCTAGTGCGTGATGGGACAAGGATATCCCTACCGGCCAAACCCTCCCTAACCCGGACGACGCCAGGCCAAATGTGCGTCGCACCATGGACCTCCCGTTCGCGGACGGCTGCGACAGAGCCTGGGCTCGAACCCAGAGTCTCTGGTGGCACAGCTAGCACTGTGATGCAGTGCCTTAGACCACTGCGCCACCCGGAAGGCACTGTGTTTTGTTTTTTGATATTCGTTTTTTAGCTAATTCTATATCTCTCCAAGAAGGCATGTACAAGCTGTGAGTTTAAAAATGTTACACATTTCACGTGACAGAGATCCTCTTCTCTGCTCTGGAGTTTCCCACAGCAAACCCCCTACACAAAAGTGTATGCAACCTCCATTCACCTCAGATCAACATGCCAAAATCTAAATGATTTACATAGTACGAAAAAATGTATTTGGTATCCAGAGTCAGCCTGGTCTCATAGACTAGACGTAACATAGTAAATGTAAAGCCGGAACACTGAAATGAGTATAATAAGTTAAGTTTGGTATAGTTACATAAGACAGAAGGTTAGGGCAAAAATGAAAGTAGGGTGGTTGGTCGGGGCCGATGGGTGAGTGTATAACGCAAACATCTAGCGATCCAAAGGTTCGCGAAATTGAATCTCATCACGGACAGCTTTGGCATTTTAGCTAATTAGCAACTTTGCAACTACTTACTACTTTTTAGCTACTTTGCAACTACTTAGCATTTTAGCTAACCTTCCCTTAACGCTAACCTTAACTCTTTAACTTCATATGGCTGCAATCCCGCTAACGGGATCGATATGACAACAGCCAGTGAAAGTGCAGGGCGCCAAATACAAAAAGCAGAAATCTCATAATTAAAATTCCTCAGACATACATGTGTTTTATACCATTTTAAAGGTAATCTTGTTGTTAATCCCACCAACGTGTCCGATTTCAAATATGCTTTTCAGCGAAAGCATTACAAACGATTATGTTAGGTCACACCAAACCACAATAAGCACAGCCATTTTTCCAGCGAAAGATAGCTTTCACAAAAAGCAGAAATGTAGCTCAAATGAATCACTAACCTTTGATGATCTTCATCAGATGACACTCATAGGACTTCATGTTACACAATACATGCATGTTTTGTTTGATAAAGTTCATATTTATATAAAAAAATCTGAGTTTACATTGGTGCGTTACATTCACTAGTTCCAAAAACATCCAGTGATATTGTATAGCCACATCGTTTCAACAGAAATACTCATCATAAATGTAGCTGATAATACAAGTTATACACATGGAATTATGGATATACCTCTCCTTAATGCAACCGCTGTGTCAGATTGAAAAAAAACTTTACGGTAAAAGCAAACCATGCAATAATCTGAGACGGCGCTCAGAACATTAGTAAAATTAGCCGCCATGTTGGAGTCAACAGAAACCAGAAAATACATGATAAATGTTTCCTTACCTTTGATGATATTCATCAGAATGCATTCCCAGGAATCCCAGGTCCACAATAAATGCTTGATTTGTTTGATAATGTCCGTTATTTATGTCCAATTAGCTACTTTGGTTAGCGCGTTTGGTAAACAATTCCAAAGTCACAAAGCGTGTCCACTATAACGTGACGAAATGTCCAAAAGTTCTGTTACAGTCAGTAGAAACATGTCAAACGATGTACTGAATCAATCTTTAGAATGTTGTTAACAGACATCTTGAATAATGTTCCAACCGGAGAATTAGATTGACTTCAGTTGAGCGATGGAACGGAGCTGCCTATCACGTGAACGCGCGTGGTCAAAGCATGGTCAGCTCGTGGCAGTGGTGACTAATTCCTGTCTCCTTCAGCCACCCTTCACATTAGAGTCATCAGACAAAGTTCTATTGACTGTTGACATCTAGTGGAAGCCGTAGGAAGTGAAAACTCATCCATATCTCGCTGTAATTTAAATGAGAGCTTGGTTGAAAATCTGCCACCCTCTGAAAAAATCCAAACAGGAAGTGGAACTTCTCAGGTTTTTGCCTGCCATATGAGTTCTGTTATACTCACAGACATAATTCAAACATTTTTAGAAACTTCAGAGTGTTTTCTATCCAATACTAATAATAATATGCAAATATTAGCAACTATGACTGAGGAGCAGGCCGTTTACTCTGGGCACCTCTGTGACCTTTCATCCAAGCTACTCAATACTGCTCCTGCAGCCATAAGAAGTTCACTTAACTCCTAACCCAACCCTAACTTCAACCCTAACCTTAACCCCTAAATCCTAGCCTAGCTAACGTTAGCCACCTAGCTAATGTTAGCATTAGCCACCTAGCTATCATTAGCATTAGCCACCTAGCTAACGTTAGCCACAACAAATTGGTATTCGTAACATATCATACATTTTGCAAATTCGCAATATTTTCTACAAATTGCAAATTGTAACATATTGTATGAATTGCAATTCGCAAACATATCATAAGATTTGTAATTCGTAACATATCATACAAAATAAATGATGGACATCCACAAATTAATACATACCATACGAAACGTAACATATCATACTAATTGGAGTGTTCCGGATTTACATTTAGGAGGAGCTCTCACCATTGGCTTCTTCTTATCTCCATTGACTCCAATGACATTCCTATTGCTTAATTTATTTCCATGTCTTACTTAACTAACCTCAATCAAATGTTCTACTTTTTACGCTGCTGCTACTCTCTTTTTATCATACAGTATATCACAAAAGTGAGTACACACCTCACATTTTTGTAATTATTTGAGTATATCTTTTCATGTGACAACACTGAAGAAATGACACTTTTCTACAATGTAAAGTAGTGAGTGTACAGCTTTTATAACGGTGTAAATTTGCTGTCCCCTCAAAATAACTCAACACACAGCCATTGATGTCTAATCCGCTGGCAACAAAAGTGAGTACACCCTTAAGTGAAAATGTCCAAATTGGGCCCAATTTGACATTTTCCCTCCCCAGTGTCATGTGACTCGTTAGTGTTACAAGGTCTCAGGTGTGAATGGGGAGCAGGTGTGTTAAATTTGGTGTCATCGCTCTCACACTCCCTCATACTGACTGGTCACTGGAAGTTCAACATGGCACCTCATGGCAAAGAACTCTCTGAGGATCTGAAAAAAAGAATTGTTGCTCTAAATAAAGATGGCCTGGGCTATAAGAAGATTGACAAGACCCTGAAACTGAGCTGCAGCACGGTGGCCAAGACCGTACAGCGGTTTAACTGGACAGGTTCCACTCAGAACAGGCCTCGCCATGGTCGACCAAAGAAGTTGAGTGCACGTGCTCAGCGTCATATCCAGAGGTTGTCTTTGGGAAATAGACGTATGAGTGCTGCCAGCATTGCTGCAGAGGTTGGGGGTGGGGGGTCAGCCTGTCAGTGCTCAGACCATACGCCGTACACTGCATCAAATTGGTCTGCATGGCTGTCGTACCAGAAGGAAGCTTCTTCTAAAGATGATGCACAAGAAAGCCCGCAAACAGTTTGCTGAAGACAAGCAGACTAAGGACATGGATTACTAGAACCATGTCCTGTGGTCTGATGAGACCAAGATAAACTTATTTGGTTCAGATGGTGTCAAGCGTGTGTGGCGGCAACCAGGTGAGGAGTACAAAGACAAGTGTGTCTTGCCTACAGTCAAGCATGGTGGTGGGAGTGTCATGGTCTGGGGCTGCATGAGTGCTGCCGGCACTGGGGAGCTACAGTTCATTGAGGGAACCATGAATGCCAACATGTACTGTGACATACTGAAGCAGAGCATGATCCCCTCCCTTCGGAGACTGGGCCGCAGGGCAGTATTCCAACATGATAACAACCCCAAACACACCTCCAAGACGACCAATGCCTTGCTAAAGAAGCTGAGGGTAAAGGTGATGGACTGGCCAAGCATGTCTCTAGACCTAAACCCTATTGAGCATCTGTGGGGCATCCTCAAACGGAAGGTGGAGGAGTGCAAGGTCTCTAACATCCACCAGCTCCGTGATGTCGTCATGGAGGAGTGGAAGAGGACTCCAGTGGCAACCTGTGAAGCTCTGATGAACTCCATGCCCAAGAGGGTTAAGGCAGTGCTGGAAAATGATGGTGGCCACACAAAATATTGACACTTTGGGCCCAATTTGGACATTTTCACTTAGGGGTGTACTCACTTTTGTTGCCAGCGGTTTAGACATTAATGGCTGTGTGTTGAGTTTTTTTGAGGGGACAGCAAATGTACACTGTTATACAAGCTGTACACTCACTACTTTACATTGTAGCAAAGTGTCATTTCTTCAGTGTTGTCACATAAAAAGATATACTCAAATATTTACTAAAATGTGAGGTGTACTCACTTTTGTGATGTACTGTATATGCATAGTCACTTTAACTATACATTCATATACATACTACCTCAATTGGGCCGACCAACCAGTGCTCCCGCACATTGGCTAACCGGGCTGTCTGTATTGTTTCCCGCCACCCACCACCCAGCAACCCCTCTTTTACGCTGCTGCAACTCTCTGTTCATCATATATGCATAATCACTTTAACCATATCTACATGTACATATAACCTCAATCAGCCTGACTAACTGGTGTCTGTAAGTAGCCTCGCTACTTTTATAGCCTCGCTACCGTATATAGCCGGTCTTTTAACTGTTGTTTTATTTCTTTACTTACCTATTGTTCACCTAGTACCTTTTTTGCACTATTGGTTAGAGCCTGTAAGTAAGCATTTCACTGTAAGGTCTACACCTGTTGTACAAGACAAATAAACTTTGGTTTGATTTGATTTGATTACCCTGACATTTCGCTGAAAAGAAAAATATTTTTTTGATCATAATTTTTTAAAGGTTCGAGGTCGTCATTCTTTTCACACTCCATATGTTATATATATTATATAAATTATAATTAACCTGACTGCTATTGACAACAGTGCCACCACGCATATAATAAGCAAAGGATGACCGTGCTATGAAATAAGGATTACACCTCTTTTCAAGAACATATTAGCAACTGTATAATATATATAACAGAATTACTGTATATAAGTGAGTGGGAAAGAAGAAGCGAACAGCTTCCTCCTTATGCATGAAATACATAGGCTGCCTCCATGCAAGTCAATGCCTCCTGCAAATCACACAGCTGGAGCAGGAGGGAGATAATTGACTAATGAGATGCTAACGGTTTATATTCTTGACCCCCAACCTTTACACTACTGGTGTATTCAGGTGTGGTCATGGCAACCAGCCAAAAACACTGTAGAAATACGTAGTTCAAATGGGCTTCCACTCATATACAGCTGTCCTCACTTGCTAGGCCAGACCCAATCAGAGGATCCTAACATTCCAGAGGATTTGACGTGATGGATTTGGCTCTGGTACAATAAATAAGACATCATCAGCTGAAAGTGTAAGGGTGTGAGACATCCTGAATAATCAGGACTGAGATAGCCTAGCCTTTGATGGAGTCACGGAACCTTGTGTCTAGAGAAGGAATTGTGTTTTTATTGAGGGCCTGTTTCTTGTGTCCAGCTTGTGTGTGTTCGTGTGTGGGGGCGTGTGAGTTAGTGTGAGAGAGAGGTTGTGTTTTTCAAATAAAATAAAATAAAATTGTATTTGTCACATGCGCCGAATACAACAGGTGTAGGTAGACCTTACAGTGAAATGCTTAATTACAAGCCCTTAATAACCAACAATGCTTTAAGACGTTTTCAAAAAAATAAGTGTTAAATAAAAAATAGATAAGTCAAAATTTATATAAATAATAAATAATTAAACATTGGCAGTAAAATAACAATAGCAAGGCTATATACAAGGGCTACCGGTACAGAGTAAATGTGCGGGGGCACCGGTTATCCAAGGTAATTGAAGTAATATGTACATGTAGGTAGAGTTAAAGTGACCATGCAAAGATAATAAACAGAGAGTAGCAAAAACATAAAAGAGGGTTCCGGGTAGCCCTTTGATTATCTGTTCAGGAGTCTTATGGCTTGGGGGTAGAAGCTGTTAAGAAGCCTTTTGGACCTAGACTTGGCGCTCCGGTACTGTTTGTTGTGCGGTAGCAGAGAGAACAGTCTATGACTACGGTGGCAAGAGTCTTTGACCATTTTTAAGGCCTTCCTCTGACACCGCCTGGTATAGAGGTCCTGAATGGCAGGAAGATTGGCCCCAGTGATGTACTGGGCCGTACGCACTACCCTCTGTCATACGCACTACCCTCTGTCACTACCCTCAGCCTATTGCAGAGAGCACTGATGGAGGGATTGTGCGTTCCTGGTGTAACTCGGACAGTTGTTGTTGCCATCCTGTACCTGTCCCACAGGTGTGATGTTCGGATGTACCGATCCTGTGCAGGTGTTGTTACACGTGGTCTGCCACTGCGAGGATGATTAGCTGTCCATCCTATCTACCTGTAGCGCTGTCTTAGGCGTCTCACAGTACGGACATTGCAATTGATTGCCCTGGCCACATCTGCAGTCCTCATGCCTCCTTGCAGAATGCCTAAGGCACGTTCACGTAAATGGGCAGGGACCCTGGGCATCTTTCTTTTGGTGTTTTTCAGAGTCAGTAGAAATGCCTCTTTAGTGTCCTAGGTTTTCATAACTGTGACCTTAATTGCTTACCGTCTGTAAGCTGTTAGTGTCTTAACGACCGTTCCACAGGTGCATGTTCATTAATTGTTTATGGTTCATTGAACAAGCATGGGAAACAGTGCTAAAACATTTTACAATGAAGATCTGTGAAGTTATTTGGATTTTTACGAATTATCTTTGAAAGACAGGGTCCTGAAAAAGGGACGTTTCTTTTTTTGATGAGTTTAGAACAAACTATGGTGAAACATAGCATAACAGTTTGAAGGCAAAAAAACAGCACACACATTTTCCGATGTATCCTTAAATGTGTAAAGCATTCATGAAAAAAGTGTATGTCATATACTGTATGTATAGCTATAAGGCAATTAAAGAAACAAAGCTACCCATGATTGGTTGTAATGAGAAATGTCAATTTCAAGTCTAATAGGGAATCTGATTTTACAAGATAAAAATTTGCCATTTAACACTGCTGATTCCATGCAGAAAATATAAATTACGCCCTCCCTATGAACACTGTTGTCTATGACACCCTCCCTTTGCACACTGTTGTCTATGACACCCTCCCTATGCACACTGTTGTCTATGACAACCTCCCTATGCACAGTGTTGTCTATGACACGCTCTCTATCATGCACCCTATGTGTTTGTGTATATTAACCACTGAGTCAAATCAGAGATTTACAGAGAAGGCCTGAGACATTCTTATTATTGACTAATTGACAGCAAACTGTGTTTTATATTGAACACCTTCCCGATCAATAGCCCTGGTTCAACGCGATAAAAATCACTTATCTGTGATAAAGCAGGCTACGGAATTAGAAAAAGACATGCATTTCTATTCTTTGCACAGCTCCAGGATCAATAAAGAGGTATGTCCAGCACCATTGGATTCCGTATTGATATTAAGAGGAGGGAGGAGAGCTTTGCGGCACATCTTTTATTAATATTTATTGCTATTATTACATCTGGCTCCTGGGACTGTGCTTGATCTATTACATGGTGCATAGGCCTTCTCCTCCTCCTAATGGTGGATGCTGAAAAGAGGAACAGAAAAAGTCCTACGTGGTTTCATGCACTTGCAATCAATGGTAAGGGCATGATTACCACTTTGGGAAAATTATGTCAAAAGTAATTAGCAATCATGGCTGAGGATATGCGTCTAATATCAAAACAAAAAGGAAGACAATTATGTTGTTTTCAGTTCCAAAAGCACGGAAAAGTCAACAGTCAAATAAAACGGTGAAAGACTGCAGTACATGCTTTATATTAGACTGTTTGGATAAATAATTCCTTGACATTATGAGGTACACAATGAGGCCTATTACATCAATGGAAATACATTTGACCGGAAGAAACTAGGAACGCAGTCTGAAAATTGGCAATTCCGTTTAACTCAACTAGTATTTCATGGGAGCACATTGTTTTGAATAGTTCCCCTGAAGAGTATGCAGTGCAAAATGCATACCTTTTCCAATTGCCTCATAACCTGTGAGATTTGAGTTCCCGTGACAACACAGGTGCATTATGGGTTATTTGAGGCCTCCCTTTCTGCCGATGTCAGCAAAGGATGGTTTTGCAGTCATTACAGAGCTTTTCATCTGAGCAGACAATTACCATGGCTTCACCTAGTGCCTTTAGCCTGCAGATTGGAAATGATCTGCCAGTCTTACTTTACCTACTCTAATTTCACCCTGCTCTCCGTCGAGGTATCTGCTTGCACTACTCTTCCGTGACATTTCATTGTCACTCTGTCTCAACACTTACTGTGATTCCTACCCCACTTAACCCTCACTCACATCCATCTACTACCTTCTCTCTAGCCATGCAGACAGTTTATAATATATCTGCAGTTCTACACAAAAGGTAATGTACATAAATCAGCATTCCAACAGCAGAAGCAAAAATGACAACGAAAACAACAACAGCAACAAGACATGTCTGAGAGAACAGATTGCCATGTCACAGATGTCCTGTTAGGACGGAGGTTTCTACCTCATGCAGTATGCCGAAGCACCTCGGTGGGCCTCTTAGCTTGTTTAGATGACTGGTTCCGTGAAATGACCCGAATTAGGCCGTTAGAAGAATGCCTTTTCTGTGCCAAAGTGCCTCCAACAGGGACGAATGGACGAATGCGAGGCACAGCTTTCAAGCTGGGCCCACTGCAAATATTCCAATATATCAGCTGGCCTATTAGCTGTGCCAAGGGCTCTGTGAGGACTTCATATGGCCTCCCGGTAAAAAGCAAGACGTGTCCAGACCAATATCACATAAAACCATAAACAAGTTTGGTTTGGCAATGCTACCATGTCCAGTGTTTGCTATTTCATTTTGGAAACTAGGATTAGCGTACTTGGTATCTGCTGTTAATTCCCTTTCATTCAAAATATAAACTACGATTTTTTATTCCAGGTCCAATAGTTTACAGTCCCTTGGTTTTGGTGGCATGATAAAAGAAGATTCAAATACAATACAGAAAACTTTTTTTGATAAGCCTAGTGGAAATCCCTTATGACATTTTATCTTGCCCTGGCTCAAATATTTTTTCATCAAATTAATTGCAGCAATCCAACTACAATGATGAACTCCTATAATCTATACCACAGCCTTTTGAGAAGATCAAAGACGTGAACAATGTGAATAAATTAAAGCCATATCGTAAAAATAAGAAATTCTCAATTGGAACCAAAGTACAGTAATTAAGCAAGGGTTCAAGATAGCATGTCCGGTATCACTGTAATTGCATATGTTTCTATAAAATAGGTTTAATACAGAGTGTAATGAATCTGCCAATTATATTTCCCTCTATCAAATTAGGACTAGTAATTTGTAAAGCAACATGGTAGTGTACCGTGTGACTTTACATGTCTCGCTCCTTGTGGTAATAGAGCGTCAATGGCAGACAGCGCATCAGCAGCAAGCAGCAAAGCACCATGGTCCTCAGAGAGCCATCAAGCTGAATGTTATAATTAATTAATCATGAAGTGCAAAGCAGGCTTCTTCTCCAATAGCCCTTTGGTAATTCCTTCCCACTGGCCCAACGGCCCCCTATGCTAGCCATAGATATGGTGCCTCTCCACCCTACTCCAATTGGACCCTGGTTCAGCACCCTGGTTACTGCAAAGACAGCTGGAGTCATGACGTGCAAGACCTCTAACCTCCAGTTCATTAAGATAATGGAAGACTCTGTCACATGTTTGTTGTGGAAATACCAACCATTTCCTCTCAGCAACGGAACACTCACAACCCTCCAACTCCTTCCATTTTGGCCAAGACAAGGGAAAGATTCCTAGGGGAAAGGGACATCCCAGGTCCTTCTTTCTACACAATATTACACGATAGGCCATTAATTTCAGTAGGCCACAACAAAGCCAACCTTAACAAACATAATTTAACTAATGCTACAAATGAAATAGCCGATTATGGTGTGGCTCTCAGCTACTTAAACACAAATGCGGAGGCTAAAGCAGAGCTTAAAACTTTGCCGGCTGCTGTAGAAATGTTGGTCGGCCTCCAATATATTTCCCCATCATCAGAGATAAATTCTGCTGAACCAAGATTAGCTGAAATTGAGATTCATGATTCATGATTTCCAGGCCAGCATCCCTCTCCTATCAAACCCCCTGCTGTGAAGGAGAAGGACTTCTGATTTATAAATGTAGAGGTAAATAGCTTCGTTCTCCCCCCGAAAAATATTGTTGTCCATATCTTCAAATGTTACAGCCAGATCTAATGATCTCGGATTTTAAAACCCAAATTTTTTATTTATTTTTTATTTCACCTTTATTTAACCAGGTAGGCTAGTTGAGAACAAGTTCTCATTTGCAACTGCGACCTGGCCAAGATAAAGCATAGCAGTGTGAACAGACAACAACACAGAGTTACACATGGAGTAAACAATAAACAAGTCAGGCACACTATCTACTGTAGGACGGAATATGAAAATGGATAACAAGGATAAAGGAAGTAAGTGAGAGCAATAAAAAGCGTGCATTTAGTTATACTCACAAGTATAATCAAATGCACCACCACCAAGTCAACTACTCTCACCACAAACCCACCCTAACAGTGGTTTGGGCTAGGTCAACTTCAATGTTCTCCAACAATCTCAAATTAATGGACTCAAATTAAGGATTAATGATTCCAATGAATCATTGTAATTAACAACTTAATATAAAGTGTAATAGTGGCGTCCAAGGTAAAAATACATAAGCAGTAGAATGGGACTATGTTTTTCTCGTTAAGATGAGTGGATATGTTGGGGTTACAACAGTCACTGACTTCACCCGGAGCCCGAGTCATCACCAGCTTGACACCACCCAGCCTACGTAAACGCTCATAAATTGATTTCTAACTATGCAAAATGGATTGTCTGGCATAGCGGCCGTGGTGTACCGCAAGAGCCATAACTCATTGGCAGGATCTGGTATGCAAAGGCATGCTTGCACAATTACAGAGCAGGCCCCCATAAATTAGTCCCTGAATCTGTCTTAAATCATGAGAGAAGGCATCAAGTACCATCCAGGCACTGTTGCATAGTGGATGCCTCCACTGTGATAGGAACTGGAACACTGTGGTTGAGTGTGACAATAGATAATCACCTCCCCAGTGGGAAAGAGGAAGACAATGGTTTAGGGAGCAGCAGCAGCTCAATGTCCCTGTTTGGTTGTACAGTACTTTACAGACAGTGTCCCTGGTGCTGCACTACATAGAGAACGGGTGGGATTAAAAGCCAGCAGTCACTTGTATGATACTGGTACATTTTGTAACTGGCAATAATAGACAGTTAGTTACTTCTTGCACAGTTATCCATGTCATCCATTTACTAGGTGACTGTATACGCTTCTAGAGAATACTCCACTCTTACAATACAAACATGCAACCATTGCTTGTCTCTGTTATAGATGCTGTGTATGTAGTTTAATTGTGTGTATGTGTGTGCGCGTGCACATGTGTGTGTGCACGTGCGTGTGTGTGCATGTGTGGGCGCACGTGCATGTGTGTGTGCGTGTGTGTGTCTACAGCAACACCTTTCCGGTGATGAATACTCTGCAGTTAATATCACATTCCTGCCTGAGAGAGAAAGAAGGAAAGAAAACAGAGGAAAGAAATGAGAGATAGAGACTGAGCCTCCTGCGGGGACAGGGGAATGTGATTGGCACAATAAGAGAGGCCCAGGTGGTGCCCAAGCAGAGGCAGGAAAGAGTCCCCAAAGACTAGATAAAAGCAATGACAGACACCCAGCCTGTTTGATCTGCATCTGATTAAAATTACAGCATGGACACAACAGCATGCGGACTGACGAAAATGTGCAAGAGATGCCAGTGCACACAGTACCCTCGACTTTCTCTGGTAGTTTTCTCTAATTCGTATGTAATTGAAGAGCATATTTCCAAAACGCTATATCAATTTTTTAGATTTGTGTTTTTTCATCAGAAATGATTGGTTATGGGTACCTTCATATGTGTGTAAAATATTAGTGTTCTCAAATTTTTTACTCATCGATTTTAGATGTGTAATTTTTTTAAATACATTTTTTGTTTAACGCTGTATATCCATTGTTTAGCTGGAAGGGAATGTTCGTATCCTGTATATTTGACTGTGTGTGGTTGTCTCACCTAGCTATTTTAAGATTAATGCATTAACTGTAAATTGCTCTGGATAAGAACATCTGCTAAATGGCTTAAGTGTAAATGTTTTACATGTGTATCTCATATTACTGTATTAGATTTATTTTTTTTACATGTGTTTGTGACAAATATGTATCATTTGTACAGTTCTTAAAAATGTAGTTATTTGTTACATTTGACTGTGTAAAACCTAGCAGTAATACTTATTTCTCTGAGAGTGAGGCGGACACATATAGCATTTTGCTAATTATTTGTCGTTCTGAAATGAAACCATCAAGTCATAGATTTTAAACAGATACATTTGTCATTGAACAACCCCATGACATAATTACATACTGAATCAACACACCCATCTCTTTCATGATTTCTTTGACCAATATAAACTAATTTACCAACATTTCTGAAAATGGATATATAGCGCTTTGGAATTAAACTCTTCCATTACTCTCCTCTATCTTCTGTTTCTAGATCAAGTTGAAGTCTTGAGGCATGCAGAATCCATTGTATATCCACAGTTAAACAAAAAATACTTCTGGACTTATACATAGTGGAAAGACAAACACATTGTTATCATTGTAAAAGAACATTTGAAATCCTGTGAAGAAAGGAAAACATGAAGACAACATACAGTACCAGTACAAAGTTTGGACACACCTACTCATTCAAGGGTTTTTCTTAATTTTTACTATTGTCTACATTGTAGAATAACAGTTAAGACATCAAAACTATGAAATAACTAATAAGGAAGCAAAATATATTTTATAGTTGAGATTCTTCAAAGCAGCCACCCTTGCCTTGATGACAGCTTTGCGCACTTTTGGCAATTTCTCAACCAGCTTGTAGAAATGTAGAAAATGTAGAAAATAAAGAAAAACCCTAGGTGTTTTTCACACAGTAGGTGTGTCCAAACTTTTGACTGGTACTGTCTAAAATCAGTCAATACAGCATGATGTTCTACTAGGCTGATTGAGAAGTAGTATCATTTGTTTATGTAAAATGTGAGCAACGTACAGGCATAAACACATATATAATGCATTGCACACCAGTTATTTCATAGAGAGTTACTGAATATGTTCCTAATTATATGTGTGATTTTATCTAGCATATCCAGCGAAGAACATGCTATTTTTCTGGCTGTCTCTCTGGGGCTGCATGAAATCTTCCATTCTGCTGTGGAACATCTTGAAATAGAGTGGAATACAGCAGGCCTGGGTTCAAACACTAATGCTGGGCTTGATGCAGGTTGCCTAGCTCATCTGGCACTTCAGGCAGGCAAAAGCAAATATTCAAATTATGAAAGATTTCAAATAGTATTTGAACCCAAGTCTGATATCCAGCTATACAAACTGGTGGTCTAGCAAGGACAGATGAATTAGCCTCATCCCCATTCGTTAAACTCATTCTCATTTTCCTGAGCATCGCTGGTGGGAGAACTCCACAGCCCCAATATGATGAATTGGTAATCAGTTGAGAGTTGTCCAGAAAGCCCCAGGAATGCAACATGTATACACTTGTTTGCCCTTGCATTAACCATTTGTAATCAAATCACTATTTATTGTTGGCGCGGTCAGACGTGTTTTATGACATTTTATGGCATTGTAACTTGCAGGCGAAAGAAGAGACAAGAGAGTGAGCCATTTCCTATTCGGAACAAAATTAACTGTGAGGAAAGACGACAAGCTACAGTATTAGCCTTTGCTGTCATTTTAAATAACTAATAGCCCATCTCTGCTCTAAATGTTGGGAGTGATTCATTTTTAGTTATAAACTGGGTGGTTTGAGCCATCAATACTGATTGGTTGAAAGCTGTGGTATATCAGACTGTATACCATGGGTGTTACAAAACATTTATTTTTATTACGTTAGTCACCAGTTTATAATAGCAATAAGGCACCTCGGCTGTAATGGCTGTAACCAGGTACTCCGCGTTGCGTTGTGCAGAAGAACAGCCCTTAGCCGTGCTATATTGGCCATATACCACACCCCCTCTGGCCTTATTGCTTAATTACCCTTTTAAATAATTCATAATTTCATGTAAAAATACAGACATAACAAATCAATATGTTTTGCAACTCTGATAAATAAAAATAAGGCTGCCTTATTTTACTGTCAGACTGGGTTCAAAAAGCCTTTATCTACAAAGTATACTATGTTAAGCATTTTTCCAATTATCTCACTGAACTCAACTCTTAGTGTGCACACTTAAAGGAAGAAATTAGGATTAAACAAGTCTATAAACTCCAGCTGAAACGGACACAGTCTGGCCAGAGTTCTGGCGGGCAACCTCGCTGGCCCTGGAGGGCGAGACATTTCAAATGTGTTGACATTTACGTCATTTAGCAGACACTCTTATCCAGAGCAACTTAAATAAGCAATTAGGGTCAAGTGCCTTGCTCAACGGCACATCGACAGATTTTCACCTTGTCAGCTTGGGAATTCAAAAAAGCAACCTTTCGGTTACAGGCCCAACAAGCTTAACCGCTAAGGTACCTGCCTTTAGAGACTTCGAAACTAAGTGAAATCGATACGGTAAGAGCCCCTGAAAACCCAGCCAGTATTCTCATTAGAGGTCAGTGTGTGCTAAGGAATTTGTCTCCCTAATTGTGCTTTAAACTTCCTTCAGCAGAATATTCCACAGTCAGAGTGGCAGAGTGCTCTGGCAAAGGCCAGCCGACAGGGTTGCCCCTAACAACCTGTTGTTAATGACTCGTGATTTCAAAGTTAATGAGAGAGCCGGCAAGCTAAAGGAAGTTAAAAGCAGCATTAGCCAAAGGCACAGTAAAAGCGAAGCTAGCTATGTGGATTAACTTTTCATTACCCCTTCATTAGGTGAGCCTGAGGGATTAAAGCAACAAGAACACCGTGATGGGGGTTTCTTAAACCAATCTGAAAGTGGAGGAAAGTATGAGGGAGTAAAGTGATAGAGCTATTAGCCTCATGATACTCCATTTCCCAACATGCCCCAATGCAGGGTTAAGTGGAACTATTCCCCTTCCATTAGCCAACTGTGAGGTGAGGTCGTACTGGTAGGGTAAGGGCTGGCAAGACTACCTTTCCTGGTAAATTTGACCTTGAGAATTTGATTGGGTCATTAAAAGTAGAATAAGGAGGCCATTATAATTCTGTGCACTGAGTTTCTCTCCATTTATTTGTGTAGTGTTTCTTGGTGCTGTTGTTAAATGTATTGTAGGGTCTCTTGGTGGTGTAGTTAAATATAGGTTATCTTGGTGCTGTAGTTAAATGTAGGTTATCTTGGTGCTGTAGTTAAATGTAGGGTCTCTTGGTGCTGTAGTTAAATGTAGGTTATCTTGGTGCTGTAGTTAAATATAGGTTATCTTGGTGCTGTAGTTAAATATAGGTTATCTTGGTGCTGTAGTTAAATGTAGGTTTCTTGGTCCTGTAGTTAAATGTAGGTTATCTTGGTCCTGTAGTAAAATGTAGGGTTTCTTGGTCCTGTAGTAAAATGTAGGGTTTCTTGGTCCTGTAGTAAAATGTAGGGTTTCTTGGTCCTGTAGTTAAATGTAGGGTTTCTTGGTCCTGTAGTTAAATGCAGTGTTATCTTGGTCCTGTAGTTAAATGTAGGGTTCCCTTGGTCCTGTAGTTAAATGTAGAGTTCCCTTCGTCCTGTAGTTAAATGTAGGGTTCCCTTGGTCCTGTAGTTAAATGTAGGGTTTCTTGGTCCTGTAGTTAAATGTAGGGTTCCCTTCGTCCTGTAGTTAAATGTAGGGTTCCCTTCGTCCTGTAGTTAAATGTAGGGTTCCCTTCGTCCTATAGTTAAATGTAGGGTTCCTTGGTCCTGAAGTTAAATGTGGGTTATCTTGGTCCGGTAGTTAAATGTAGGTTATCTTGGTCCTGTAGTTAAATGTAGGGTTCCTTGGTCCTGTAGTTAAATGTAGGGTTCTTTGGTCCTGTAGTTAAATGTAGGGTTCCTTGGTCCTGTAGTTAAATGTAGGGTTTCTTGGTCCTGTAGTTAAATGTAGGGTTCCTTGGTCCTGTAGTTAAATGTAGTGTTTCTTGGTCCTGTATTTAAATGTAGGGTCCTTGGTCCTGTAGTTAAATGTAGGGTCCTTGGTCCTGTAGTTAAATGTAGGGTTCCTTGGTGCTGTAGTTAAATGTAGGGTTCCTTGGTCCTGTAGTTAAATGTAGGGTTCCTTGGTCCTGTAGTTAAATGTAGGGTTCCTTGGTCCTGTAGTTAAATGTATGGTTCCCTTGGTCCTGTAGTTAAATGTAAGGTTCCTTGATCCTGTAGTTAAATGTACGGTTCCTTGATCCTGTAGTTAAATGTAGGGTTCCCTGGTCCTGTAGTTAAATGTATGGTTCCCTTGGTCCTGTAGTTAAATGTAGGGTTTCTTGGTCCTGTAGTAAAATGTAGGGTATCTTGGTCCTGTAGTTAAATGTAGTGTTATCTTGGTCCTGTAGTTAAATGTAGGGTTCCTTGGTGCTGTAGTTAAATGTAGGGTTCCTTGGTCCTGTAGTTAAATGTAGGGTTCCTTGATCCTGTAGTTAAATGTAGGGTTCCTTGGTCCTGTAGTTAAATGTAGGGTTCCTTGGTCCTGTAGTTAAATGTAGGGTTCCTTGGTCCTGTAGTTAAATGTATGGTTCCCTTGGTCCTGTAGTTAAATGTAAGGTTCCTTGATCCTGTAGTTAAATGTAAGGTTCCTTGATCCTGTAGTTAAATGTACGGTTCCTTGATCCTGTAGTTAAATGTAGGGTTCCCTGGTCCTGTAGTTAAATGTATGGTTCCCTTGGTCCTGTAGTTAAATGTAGGGTTTCTTGGTCCTGTAGTTAAATGTAGGGTTCCTTGGTCCTGTAGTTAAATGTAAGGTTCCTTGATCCTGTAGTTAAATGTAGCTTTCTTGGTCCTGTAGTAAAATGTAGGGTTTCTTGGTCCTGTAGTTAAATGTAGTGTTATCTTGGTCCTGTAGTTAAATGTAGGGTTCCTTGGTGCTGTAGTTAAATGTAGGGTTCCTTGGTCCTGTAGTTAAATGTAGGGTTCCTTGATCCTGTAGTTAAATGTAGGGTTCCTTGGTCCTGTAGTTAAATGTAGGGTTCCTTGGTCCTGTAGTTAAATGTAGGGTTCCTTGGTCCTGTAGTTAAATGTATGGTTCCCTTGGTCCTGTAGTTAAATGTAAGGTTCCTTGATCCTGTAGTTAAATGTAAGGTTCCTTGATCCTGTAGTTAAATGTAGGGTTCCTTGGTCCTGTAGTTAAATGTATGGTGCCCTTGGTCCTGTAGTTAAATGTAGTGTTCCCTTGGTCCTGTAGTTAAATGTAGGGTTCCTTGGTCCTGTAGTTAAATGTAGTGTTCCCTTGGTCCTGTAGTTAAATGTAGGGTTCCTTGGTCCTGTAGTTAAATGTAGTGTTCCCTTGGTCCTGTAGTTAAATGTACGGTTCCTTGGTCCGGTAGTTAAATGTATGGTTCCCTTGGTCCTGTAGTTAAATGTAAGGTTCCTTGATCCTGTAGTTAAATGTAAGGTTCCTTGATCCTGTAGTTAAATGTAGTGTTATCTTGGTCCTGTAGTTAAATGTAGGGTTCCTTGGTCCTGTAGTTAAATGTAGGGTTCCTTGGTCCTGTAGTTAAATGTAGGGTTCCTTGGTCCTGTAGTTAAATGTAGGGTTCCTTGGTCCTGTAGTTAAATGTAGTGTCCCCTTGGCCCTGTAGTTAAATGTAGGGTTCCCTTGGTCCTGTAGTTAAATGTAGTGTTCCCTTGGTCCTGTAGTTAAATGTAGGGTTCCTTGGTCCTGTAGTTAAATGTAGGGTTCCTTGGTCCTGTAGTTAAATGTAGGTTCCTTGGTCCTGTTGTTAAATGTAGTGTTCCCTTGATCCTGTAGTTAAATGTAGGTTCCTTGGTCCTGTAGTTAAATGTAGGGTTCCTTTGTCCTGTAGTTAAATGTAGGGTTCCCTTGGTCCTGTAGTTAAATGTAGTGTTCCCTTGGTCCTGTAGTTCAATGTAGGGTTCCTTGGTCCTGTAGTTAAATGTAGACTTCCCTTGGTCCTGTAGTTAAATGTCGGGTTCCCTTGGTCCTGTAGTTAATTGTCACTGAGTTTCTCTCCATTTATTTGCATTGTTGGGTCCCTTGGCGCTATAGTGAAATGTCACTCGCCTGCCTTAATGAGGGTAAAGTTAGATAATATGGCCAGTACTGATTAGACCGGTTGCTACAGCAACTTTTCTCGCACTATTCTGTCCCGAATGTTTCAAAACCTCATAGAGAGATACTAGGCAACCACGTCTGTGTCTTCACTTCCCAACTGTTACTTTTCACTTAATTGTCCACCCTCAATGAGGTATATAATTGTCAACCCTCAAGAAGGTATGTTATTGTCCACCCTCAATGAGGTATATAATTGTCCACCCTCAATGAGGTATATAATTGTCCACCCTCAATGAGGTATATAATTGTCCACCCTCAATGAGGTATATAATTGTCCACCCTCAATGAGGTATATAATTGTCCACCCTCAATGAGGTATATAATTGTCCACCCTCAATGAGGTATATAATTGTCCACCTTCAATGCGGTATATAATTGTCCACCTTCACTGAGGTTGATAATTGTCCACCCTCAATGAGGTATATAATTGTCCACCCTCAATGAGGTATATAATTGTCCACCTTCAATGCGGTATATAATTGTCCACCTTCACTGAGGTTGATAATTGTCCACCCTCAATGAGGGGGTGGACAATTGTCATGCTCCAGCGGCATGACAAAGCTGCTGACATGCCATTTGACTCATTATTTGTGTGTATGTGTGTGTGTGTGTGCGCGTGCGTGCATGTGTCTGTTTTGTGTGCGACTCAACCAGCACGTTTCAGGTGACAAATTCTCTCGTGTGGTTATCACATTTCTGCCTTCTTACCCGAAACTCTATGAAATAAGAGCTGTCTTTGTTGAGAGGGCATAATGAAAAGTCTCCTAATACATTGTGGATCTCTGCATAGAGGTGAAAGGTGACCCTAACGGCAAAATGATGCAGTCAGTCCCAAGATTATATAGATCTGATAAGGCTTTACAGTTAATATCTCTCTCAGATATCTCTCTCAGAATAACATTTAGAGGAAAACAATACTTTAATGTGGAATTTTGAGTATTAGGCAGGGGATATTAAAAACATTTGAACTTGAAATAAGAGAAATGTGGTTAATTGTTGTTACAAAATTAAGCGAGTCTTGGTGGGTCATGTTTCGGAGGACACGTGACTCGACCTTCACCTCTCCTGAGCCCGTTGGGGAGTTGCAGCGATGAGACAATCACAAAATTGGGGAGAAAAAGGGGTGAATATTACAAAAAAATGATATAATAATGTTTTTACTACTATAGCATATAGAAACGCATTGAATAACACATTGATAAATGGCAAAAAGGACAGTCCAAAAAATGTCATAGGAAACTAACAAGGTTTTGAAGTGTCTGTCCTAAATCTAGGAGACATAAAAAACTCAGGAAATATTTATATATTTTTACTCATACAGTACTTAACCCCTTATTTTGGATAGGCACAAAACTGCCTTCAGACGAGTCCCATGACACTTGTGGGGGTCGTAGAGCAAAACAGAGAACACCATCGTGTTCGTGGGAATCTCCCCTTTCCACAGTGGGATTTGTAGATCAAACGATTTGGAGGCTACCAAACAGAAGTTGGCATATCGACAGTACCGACTTAAGACAAGTCTCCTGACACTTGTGATGGCCGTAGAGCATAACAGAGAACCGTTCGGATGCTAAAGACGTTTTTGTGAGAAGACCGATTTTCAGGATGTCTCCTGGTCTGACAAACACTGCTCCAGCTCTGCGGAAGTGCGACAATGGCAGATGCAGTGGATTCAGCTTAAACCGAAACATTTTGATGGGGATTTTCTGTTTGTTATGTAACTTAGATTGACACACCGGTGCATAATTTGACTCTAGGGGGGTTACAAAGTTACAGAGTTGAATGGCTCTGATAGGAGAAAGCTGAGGAGGGATCAATAACATTGTAGTTACTCCACAATACTAACCTAATTGACAGAGTGAATAGAAGGAAGCTTGGACAAAATAAAAATATTGCAAAACATCTATCCCTTTTGCAACAAGTTACTAAAGTAATACTGCAAAAACTATGGCAAAGATATTAACTTTTTGTCCTGAATACAAAGTGCTATGTTTGGGGAAAATCCAACACAACACATAACGGAGTACCACTCTCCATATTTCAAGTATAGTGGTGGCTGCATCATGTTATGGGTATGCTTGTAATCATTAAGGACTGGTGAGTTTTTCAGGATAAAAAAGAAATGGAATGGAGCTAAGCATAGGCAAAATCTGGGAAATGAATTCACCTTTCAGCAGGACAATAACTTAAAACACAAGGCCAAATCTACATTGGAGTTGCTTACCAAGAAGACAGGGAATGTGCTTGAGAGACCGAGCTACAGTTTTGTCTTAAATCTAATTGAAAATCTAAGGCAAGACATGAAAATGGTTGTCTAGCAATGATCAACAACCAATTTGACTTGAAGAATTTTGAAAAGAATAATGGGCAAATGTTGCACAATCCAGGTGTAGAAAGCTCTTACAGACTTACGCAGGAAGACTCACAGCTGTAATCGCTGCCAAAGGTGCTTCTGCAAATATTGACTCAGGGGTTTGAATACTTATTCAAATTGAAATATTTCTGTATTTCATTTTCAATACATTTGCAAAAAACATGTTTTCACTTTGTCATTATGTGGTATTGTGTATAGATGGGTGAAAGAAAAATATTGAAATCAAATTTGAATTCAGGCTGTAACACAACTAAATGTGGAATAAGTTAAGGGCTGTGAATACTTTCTGAAGGCACTGTACATGTTGACATTTTGGATTTTATGACAGCAGACATGACAGTGTTGAAATATGGTTAACGACCAGTGTGTGTAGCAACCTCCACATAACAATCAGCCAACAGGAAATAACCTCAAGGACACAGTATTCTTAGGTATTTCAGATTTTTTTTCTAAACAACTTAACATTATATAGCCAGCTAACAAAACCAACACCTTAAGTGCTATTCCAAGAAAGTATTTCGATACCACAATTCAGTCAATTCCCTATAACTGCGTCCCAAATGGCACTTTATTTTAAATTAGTGCACTACTTTTGAAGGCTCTGGCCAAAAGTAGTGCACTACATAGGGAATAAGGGGCCATTTTGGACGTAACCTATGTGTTCTGTTGTTTGTGTCTGTCTTGTCTGTTCATTGTCCAGTTTGAGGAGGCGGGAGGCCGAGGATGGCGCGGGAGGAGAAACGAACCTGTGAACAACAACCCTGAGAGGTGTGAATTTAATCTGAATTAATGAGGTCACTTCAGAAGTCACGTCTGAAGTGATCGGGGGTGAATTCACACCATTCAGATAATTAAAGCAGCTTATTTTGACATTCAACATTAATTATTCCGGCTATATAGTAATAATGTCTGACGCGAAGGCTATAAGGCACCACTGGTTGTCTGAAACTCTGCATTCGACAATTGGTAAACACACCAAGACATACCAAATTAAATGGGAAATGGAACAAGAAATCTGCCAAACTCTTCTCTCCTCCCTGTTGGAGACTACCTCATGTGAGGTGAAGAAGGTTAGGCCGTCATTGTTAGTAAGAATTTGTACTTAACCGGCTTGCCTGGTTAAATAAAGGTTAAATAAATAAATACTGTACGTGTGAAGGTTTGATGATAAGAGCTAACCTGAGAGCAGTGAGTTGTATTCAGCCTTCCCTGTCAGTACAGTTTGCTTCACCAGAGCATCTCTCTCTTGCGGGAGACTATCGAGGTTCCTGCTGCTGCTTCCTCTCCATGTTGTTAATATCAGCCTGACCTGATGCTTCTTCTCCATGTTGTTAATATCAGCCTGACCTGCTGCTTCTTCTCCATGTTGTTAATATCACCCTGACCTGATGCTTCTTCTCCATGTTGTTAATATCAGCCTGACCTGATGCTTCTTCTCCATGTTGTTAATATCAGCCTGACCTGATGCTTCTTCTCCATGTTGTTAATATCAGCCTGACCTGATGCTTCTTCTCCATGTTGTTAATATCAGCCTGACCTGATGCTTCTTCTCCATGTTGTTAATATCAGCCTGACCTGATGCTTCTTCTCCATGTTGTTAATATCTGCCTGACCTGATGCTTCTTCTCCATGTTGTTAATATCACCCTGACCTGCTGCTTCTTCTCCATGTTGTTAATATCAGCCTGACCTCCAGGGAGCCCCCATGGCTTAAGTCATGTCAAAATGTGTAGAATTGCAAGAAAATTTGCTTTTAAAATTGCAAAAAAATTATCCAGACCCCATGGCAAAATCTGTAGAATTGCAGGAAATAAGCTGTAAAACTGCAACAACAGAAAAATAGTTATTTATTTTATTTTATTAATAAAATACTTTTTCTGCTAACAAATCAATCTGTACGTATTAAATTATAGTTTTTAATCCCAGTGCTGAGTTAATATGAGTTTATGTGAGTTTATGTGAGTTTATGTGAGTTTATGTGAGTTTATGTGAGTTTATGTGAGTTTATGTGAGTTCATGTGAGTTCATGTGTAGTGGCTAATTGTACATCTAATAGGCTATGTGTTTGTAGATGGACTGAGGTAAATGAAGCTACAGCAACCGATGTGATAATGGCTGTGGTCATTTGTGCTTCTTTTTGCTGTTCTACATCTTTCTGTACCCATTAAATTATGGTTTTTAATCCCGGTTCTGAGTTAATGTGAGTTCATTTGTAGTGGCTAATTGTATATCTAATAGGCTATGTGGTTGTAGATGGACTGAGGTAAATGAACCTACAGCAACCAACGTGATAAAGGTTGTGGTCATTTTTGCTTGTTTTTGCTGTCCCCCCCCATTCTCTGTGATTTCCCTGGCTGGCCAATTAGACGGAACACAAAGGAAGGTAGTTATGGCCCCACTCCTTCCCCTCTCCTTCTCTCCAAGTGAAATGAGAGAATCACTCCGAGACCTGGGAGACAACACCAACGAATATATGAACTGCTACCACTTCAGAGACAAGTCTTTGCTTGGCCCATTTTGAACTCATTGTGAAAATGAACATCGATTTTTCTTTGACTGCGGTGGGGTTGTTTTCCCCAATAAACACAACCACGTGGACAATTTGTGAGCTTGCAAGTGCACATAGGGACGAGCCAAATGAGCCGCCCGGGAGAAAACACACGTCTCCACACACAACAGATTGATCCATAACGGAAGATGGGTATTAACAATTAGTCAGAGAGAGATTAAATCCACCAGGTATAGCCAGCTGACGAGTACTCAGAAGTGAGTAATGCAGCAAATGAACCTGGGGAAAAAACTTAATATTCTAAGCCGAGAATGCCAATTATCGATCTTTATGCATGCGGTTATGAGGCAATTATTAATCATGTGTTGTAAGCCCCCGGGTAATTAAACACGAGGGCAATGCTTTTGAAGGCTGTCATCAGTTGCTTTGCCCGAGCAGTCAATCATTCTATTAGAGGGTCTTCCAAAGAACTTTGCATACGAGGAGGAGGCCATTGGCGGTGCACAGCCGCGGGCCACAAGACATCATTAAAAGGTAGCCCAGTGGAATGCCACCATTCCTCCATTCCTCCTCCAACCCCAGCCAATTTCATTCCCGTTTTACCTCACTAATTTTCGGCTTGATTCCTACCACGGCTGTGCGTCTGTGTTTCTTAATATTCCTCCACTTCCCTCTCTCCAGGCACTCCATTTTCTTGTGAGTCAATATGAAGATTGATAGATGTAAAAGCTACCTCGCAGTCTCCAACAGGTAGGAAAGACGAGTTTGGCAGAATTCTTGTTGAATTCTCTCCTGGGTTAGAAACAGAAGGGGGAACCCATTTATATTCCAACAATTTCTGAAAAGTTCCACTGCTATTGAAATGACTTTTCCGCTGATTTTGAAACAAAGAACACAATGCAGGAATACATAATGCTATGTCTTAAAGTATGACATCTGATCTGTAGTGTTTATCTAGTGTGCACAACCACATTGTAAAAAAGAGCAAAGTCACGGCTGATTGTATCGTCTTAGCACTACGCTCATTACTATTAGGGAGAAAATATATGATATGTTGTGGATGTTCTCACAGTGTAAGAGACAGACTAGATTTTTATCCTGAAAACATGCATCACCATACTTTGAAAAAGTATTATTTAATTGATTCAAGTGAATATGTGCTGCAGTAAATTGGAGCTGTCATAAAACATTGGGATAATGCATTATAATCTAGCATTATTATCAACTTGTAGACAGGAAAGCAGCAATTTAGCACAGTCTTCTAATTAGTAACGTTCAACCACTTGCTTTTTTTCTCAAGCTCTCAAACTGACTATATACTGTAAAGGCTCTTTACCTTTGCCATGGAAACACATTCAAGGATTTCAACATGAGGACTATAATAATAGACAGCAGACATAATCATCCAAGATCATTTGGATAAAACAACAACACCTTAGAAAATCTTGGCAAAATCTTGGCACTGTCCCTGTCTCATCGATACACTGTTCCATCACCTCCCACATCTCTCAGACACACACGGTGACCACTGGGGCTGATGGAGTCATACCCATTTGCACCTTGATCGATATTGCGTGTGACCCTCTTGTGTGCCCTCCCTGCCACAGCTGAGGCATCCTTCAATAGCTGGGAAAGAAATGTCTGAACCAACCATCCATTGAAATGCAGACTAAAAAACAAGGACTACTCAGCAAATGTACATTAGATCTAGCAAACAAGATTTGCACCGATTTTTATCTTCTCTTCAACCCCTCACCCAAAATGTTCAGGAATATATCAACAAAAGTCATATCATCAATTATAACCATACATTAATTTGTTACAGTTGCTAAGCAGACTGCACTCAGAATGGTTAAATGGTGGATAATTGAAACAGTGGATAATTTGCCTCACGAGCATGCTTGATATGGTACATACTAATTGTGAATTGTTTAGATCAAATGACTAGTCTCGACGTCTCAATTATAATTAAGAATAAATCAACTATCATATTTCACTGTTACAGTTGTGTTACAGTAGTGTTACGGTTGCTAAGCAGACGGCTATTCTCTCAAAAATGACTAGACGGTGGAACATTTAAAAAGTGGATATTTTGCCTCAAACATACATGCCTGATATATACTAATTCATGTTTGACACATTAAAATTACCCATCTTGACCTTTCAATTAAGCAGCAGTCCACAGTGTATAGCATATTTGTATTTTATATCCTCCTCCAGACAGAGCGAGAGAGAGAGAGAGAGGCGAGAAGGAGGAGGAGAGAAAAACCCTGCTATATTTAGACTGTGACATGGAGTTGTTTCTTTTCTGTTAGTGTCAGGACTACAGGCATCCTCTTGGGGTTTGGGGAGGACTCTGTTCCACACCCCGAAAGATGGATAATTGGATATTTGGAGTAATTTTATGAACACAGCTCAGCATCTGCAGCTCAACCTCAAGTAAACAACACACCTTGGGAATAGAGCTCCCGTTCAGGCTCTCAACGTCGTCTGGAGATGCATACGGCTGTGATGTCTGACTGATTCAAGGAACGGAAGAATGTGTTTAACTCTTCTGTCTCAGCTAAGAGTTTCTGATCTTCTCTGATCTTCACAGATCTGTTTTAAAACTGCTCGAAATTGCAGTTTGGCTTAAACTGAGACTCCAGGGTCAGGATGAGTTGAATACATACGTATGTCACCACCATGCATGAATCCAGGAAATGCAGTGTTTCAATGTGCTTCCTCATCTGGGTGTACTGTTATTAAAAGGTAAATGTGTGATGATAGGTGAGCTAGACTAAGGAGGAGCAGGCCTGGGGAGGAATGCTGATCTAGGATCAGTTTTGATCAGTCATCATAATGAATAAGATGGAGGATCTGATCCTCGATCAGCGCTCCTATTTTGAGATGCTTTGTGAATATGAGCCAAGGAGAGTAGAGTAATCCTCAGCTAAACAAATCATTTGATTTATCCTGTCTGATTCCCGCCTATTGAAATAGGGAGTTGGACAGACAGATATAGGCTCCAAATCCCCTTTAGGCTCCAAATCCCCTCCTGTAATACTAGTTGGGAATACTGTCTGCCTCCCTGCACGATGGGAATTCTTTCCTTCTGAACATCTGTCAGCGCAGCTGGTTTTTTCATTGAGGGCCTTGTGTGATGAGAAATTCACATGGGACCCCAGTCTAAGGAGATGTATTGTTAGGTAGGAAGGATGTTGATGTTGGCATAATATCCAGACAGACACTTAATAACTTGTGCCATCCCATCAGTCAAGGGGTCAGGACTATGAGCTTGACAATGATCTCTTTATTCAAAGAATGTTAACTACATTATCCGAAAATGCAGAGGAGAGACACAAATCATGCTAATGTGACATCATACATCTACATTTATGCAAATACTACCTATCTATCATAACACATGATTCTGGTACTGGAGTATGGTCTAGCGGTAGTGCTTCTGACTCCAGACCACATGCTCCACACTGTGGGGGATTGAGCCCAGTCTTGGCCACTCTGTCTGTGACCCTACTACTGTCTATACAATAACATTCAAAAGGATCCCCAAAAAACTCCAAATAATCTGGTCTCATAGGTTGATTATACTAGGATGAATTCAATGTCTTCAGGTCACTGGTGTATTCTGAGTTCAGTTCTCAATCCTGAGGTACTGCCTTTGCTGCTGTGTAAGAAACTGGCATAGTGTGTGACCTCAGGGTTATGGGTTTGCTGTAAGTTTCCAAGATGTATTTCCTTCCAAGGCAATGAACTGTCATCAACATGAGCTATTCTCCATATATTTCAGGAACATTGCAGCAGCAGTGGGTATATGATACATGGATTCTAGACACCGCAGCCTTACACTATCTCGTGTGATAACCAATAAAATGAACTTCTTGGCTCATAATTCCTGAAGTGAATTAACATTTATTCCAATCTCTGATCCAGGTCAGAATTTATATCTGAAAGGCAAGGAAAATAAAAAAATGTCTCGTAAATTTCCAGATTCTAATATGCTTAACCCCAGTGAACAGATATACTTATATTAACATTATCTTCTGGGCTTAACGATATGCCTGTTTTTCATGCTACATTGTTTCTACTGCAATGAATTACATTTATACATGTAATGCACTTTGTCCTTGTAAGGCCTGGGTGTCGGAGTGTGAAGTCAAGGCGCAGGAAACAGCAGGTGCAAATACAAATGTTCTTTAATGAACACGGACAAACTAGGCCACCCTACTAACACACTGGGTGTACTCCTTAAACAACCCCAGACACGGGGGAAACGAACACAGTCCAGTAAACACGTAGCACAAAACTAACACCACTACTTACTAACAAACAATCCCGCACAAAGAAACGTGCAGGCCGGCTGACTAATAAGCCCAACTAATTACACCCTCATACAAAACAGGTGCACCCAATAAACACATAGGGAGGGGGAGAAAAGGATCAGAGGCAGCTAATAGGCCGGTGACGACGACCGCCGAACACCACCCGAACGGGAAGGAGAGCCTGCCTCGGTCGAAGTCGTGACAGTCCTTCCCTTTCATAAAGTACATTCTATTATAGTGCACAATCCAGCTAGCAATGCAACCTCAGATCCACCCACCTACCTATCAGCCATCCAACTACCCACCCACCAATCTACTGTACTTATCAACAGTAAAGTATATCACCTTGGGAAATGTTCCATAGTTACATAAAAGACAACAAAGAGACCAAGTTCTTATTGAAATATTTAGAAAATTGCCATGAGACACTAGTGAAAGTCTGCAGAATAAATGAAAAATAAGTTGCTAAATACAGTGAGACATCTGTCAGCTGGTAGAGGCCTTAATGATGAATATCTGTATTTGTCCATAGCCTTGGAGCTGGCTATGAAATCCATCCTCCAACAGTTACAGTACATTTTGTTGACTGCCTTCTTCTCTGGGGTTGAGGAGGTTCTAGAGAGACTGGCACGGTTTGCAAAAAATCTGTTACTTTCCAAAAGTCTGACAACCTGAACACAGCATTGTTAGGCCCTCTCAAGGCTCTGGGTGGAATATAGGCAGTGTAAGCAACAACACATGTCACAGCAGTGTTATTAAGCCATGTTCATAAACAGTAAAACAGTATTTTTATAAAATACTCAGGTGCTTCATTGTTTTTCATTTCATACTGATGCTGCCAGCTGTGTTTATGGATATTACTGGTATGTCTGTGAGTCCTGGGCACTTTGATCATGGTAAGGTCATTGATTTGTTTTCTAGGGTTCTATTTCAGGCAAGAGGTTCCCCATGTTCATTGTGTGATTTGGGTATCATCTCTGGCTAAGAACACAGACATGTAAGAGATTAATCCATTGAGACTCGGACAAAAGATAACGGTAATAATCTATGATATAATCCTGTCACATAATTGCGGCCTTCAGAAAGGACAGACTGCTAGCCTGCGATGCCATATAGCCTTGTACTCCCATGTGAGCAAAAAAAGATGAAGTGAACCGTAGCGGTGGGGAGAGACCACGTTGACCTCAGTGATCAAAATTTGAGGGTGCTTCAAGCAAACAATTCCAACTGATTAGCAAAGGAACGGATGCCCTCTTTTATAATAGGTCTTCATCTGATGTTGAGCCAACAAGTGTAAGATACAGGGGCAATCTGCAGTTTCTACATACATTTTTGGACTTCAGACCCCTTCACTTTTTCCACATTTTTGTTGCATTACAGCCTTACTATTAAATTGATTGAATACATTTTTCCCTCATCAATCTACAGACAATAACCCCATAATGACAAAGCGAAAACAGATTTTTTTAAATAAAATAAAAAATTGAGCTCAGGTGCATCCTGTTTCCATTGATGACCTTTGAGATGTTTCAGAATAAAAAACTAAATTGAGCTCAGGTGCATCCTGTTTCCATTGATCATCCTTGAGATGTTTCTACAACTTGATTGGAGTCCACCTGTGGTAAATTTAATTGATTGGACATGATTTGGAAAGGCACACACCTGTCTATATAAAGTCCCACAGTTGACAGTGCATGTCAGAGCAAAAACCAAGCCATGAGGTCGAATTGTCCATAGAGCTCTGAGACAGGACTGTGTCGAGGCACAGATCTGGGGAAGAGTACCAAAACATTTCTGCAACATTGAAGGTCCCCAAAAACACAGTGGCCTGCATCATTCTTAAATGGAAGAAGTTTGGAACCACCAAGACTCTTCCTAGAGCTGGCCACCTAGCCAAACTGAGCAATCGGGGGAGAAGGGCCTTGGTCAGGGAGGTGACCAAGTACCCCATGGCCACTCTGACAGAGCTCCAGAGTTCCAGAAGGACAACCATTTCAGCAGCACTCCACCAATCAGACCTTTATTGTAGAGTGGCCAGATGGAAACCACTCCTCAGTAAAGGCACATGACAGCCCGCTTGGAGTTTGCCAAAAGGCACCTAAAGAACTCTCAGACCATGAGAAACAAGATTCTCTGGTCTGATGAAACCAAGATTGAATTATTTGGCCTGGATGCCAAGGGTCACGTGTGGAGGAAACCTGGCACCATCTCTACAGTGAAGCATGGTGGTGGCAGCATCATGCTGTGGGGATGTTTTTCAGCGGCAGGGACTGGGAGATGAATCAGGTTTGAAGAAAAGATTAAGGGAGAAAAGTACAGAGATCCTTGATGAAAACCTGCTCCAGAGCGCTCAGGATGTCAGACTGGGACGACGGTTCACCTTCCAACAGGACAACGACCCTAAGCACACAGCCAAGACAACGCAGGAATGGCTTTGGGACAAGTCTCTGAATGTCCTTGAGTGGCACAGTCAGAGCCCGGACTTGAACCCGATCAAACATCTCTGGAGAACCCGGAAATAGCTGTGCAGAGACGTTACCCATCCAACCTGACAGAGATTGAGAGGATCTGCAGAGAAAAATGGGAGAAACTCTCCAAATATAGGTGTGCCAAGCTTATAGCGTAATACCCAAGACGACTCGAGGCTTTAATCGCTGTCAAAAGTGCTTCAACAACCTACTGAGCAAAGGGTCTAAATACTTATTTAAATTTGATATTTCCGTTTTTTTTTTTTTGATAAATTTGCTAACATTTCTAAAAACCTCTTTTTGCTTTATCATTATGGGGTATTGTGTGTAGATTGATGAAGGAAAAAAACGACCAATTTAATCAATTTTAGAAAAAGGATGTAATGTAACAAAATGTGGAAAAAGTCAAGGGGTCTGAATACCTTCCGAGTGCACTGTATATTCTTCAAGAATCAATGGGTACATATAATTAATGTATAACTTAAATCCTTATGAGCTTAGTTCAACTGTCGTACCCCATCAGCACCCAAAATAATACTTTTTTTACTACAATGTTTTAAACAACGTAAATAAATAATGTATAGCCTAAAAAAAAATGTTAAAACCGTAATTTTCAGATCATGGATGGTCATTCCTTGCATCCATAGCCCTGTCTATGAATTTGAGAGTGGTTACATTTCTCCAGCTCCATCCCTCAGCTGATTGCCATTTTAAGCAAGAAAAGAGCAGGGAGCAGTAAAGTGCTGTAACATACACTGAGTGTACAAAACTTTAAGAACACCTGCTCTTTCCATGACAGACTGACCAGGTGAATCCAGGTGAAAGCTATGATCCCTTATTGATGTCACTTGTTTAATCCACTTTAATCATTGTAGATGAAAAGGAGGAGACAGGTTAAAAAAGGATTTGTTAACCTTGAGACAATTGAGACATGGATTGTGTATGTGTGCCATTCAGAGGGTCAATGGGCAAGACAAAAGATTTAAGTGCCTTTGAACAGGGTACGGTAGTAGGTGCCAGGCGCACCAGTTTGTGTCAAAAACTGCAACGCTGCTGGGTTTTTCACGCTCAACAGTTTCCCTTGTGTATCAAGAATGGTCCATCACCCAAAGGACATCTAAGCCAACTTGAAACAATTGTGGGAAAATTGGAGTCAACATGAGCCAGCATCCATGTGGAATGCTTTCGACACCTTGTAGAGTCCATGCCCTGACGAATTGAGTCTGTTCTGAGGGCAAAAGGGGGTGCATCTCAATATTAGGAAGATGTTTTGTACACTCAGTGTACAGTATATGAGGATAATGATCACTGTACATTCCATGTTTTGCTGTGTGGAGGAAAGGAGAGGTCAGCCATCATGCTCTGTTCTACCCCTTCTAGGCAGTCGGGGCCAACCTGTGTCAGCACGCTCAAATTAGTTCCATCATCCATTTCCCATTTGAGTGCAGTAGATAAAGAAAGTGGTCTGATAATTTGTAAGTCGCTCTGGATAAGAGCGTCTGCTAAATGACTTAAATGTAAATGTAATAATTAACCTATCAAACCCTTCTAAAATCACCACTATATGAAAGCTGTATTTTTTTTGGGGGGGGGGGGATCCATGTGTATCTGTAACGGCTGTTGGAAGGAGAGGACCAAGGTGCAGCGTGGTACATGTCCATATTTATTTAATGAACACTGAAATAACAAAAATAACAAAGAGAACAACCGAAACAGTTCTGGCTGGTGCAGACACACAACAGAAAACAGGAAACAACTACCCACAAACACAGGTGGGAACAGGCTACCTAAGTATGGTTCTCAATCAGAGACAACGATTGACAGCTGCCTCTGATTGGGAACCATACCAGGCCAAACACATAGAAAAGGACAACATAGAACAAAACATAGAATGCCCACCCCAACTCACACCCTGACCAAACCAAAATAGAGACATAAAAAGGATCTCTAAGGTCAGGGCGTGACAGTATCGAATACAGTTCAAGTGTATAGGCTGTTTTGTACTGAGTGCTGTACTTGCATTTTTAAATATTGCAGTGGGTAATAACAAGTCAAATTGGATGCTGCATCAGCACACAATGTGACATTGACAGAGGTAGTTTTGCAATTTAACTTGCATTATGGGTTCCCATCCTCGATATTAAATAGATTTAGCCATTTCAGATAAAATAAATAAACTGTCATACTATATCTCACACTTACCCTATTTCTACTCTGTCTGTTCGTATTAGCGAAAATATGTGATTGAATATTCCAGAGGGAATATATCAATCATACTTGAAAATGTCCATTTAGAAATGTAATTTCCCATATCTATATCTCAAGGTGTTAAATACCATTTCGGATTTAGGAAGGACCAAAAATCTTCAAATGAAACTAACAAGACTGAATATGAATATAAATAAACTGCCTGGTTAGACTGAACAAGCTATTAAACCGTAATTCAAATCAAATTAAAGTTTATTTGTCACATGTACATGATACAGAGGAGTAAATGGTAGAGTGAAATGCTTACTTGGGAAGTTGGACAATTATCTATAATTCCTTCACTGTATCAGTGGCCAATAGTTAGGCAATGTTGGAGTCATTTCGAGTTACACACACCAAGTGGGCTCTAATGATGTCTCCACATAACGTAATGTAATTGAGCAGTGGAAATGAGGGCGGTTTGGAGCAGTGCTCAGAGAGGGATGGTACTGATTTTCAAATATCTCTTTTCATTAATTCATCAGGGACCTTATTCACCCTTTATAAGAGGTTCCACAGTTATGAGAAATGTGTCATGTGATTAAACTTTCCATTGTGCACGAGACATGGAATTTCCCGAATATACCATATCACCATTTCAAATGACATTTCCAACAAAAAGGCAGCTGCCTCCATTCAAACATTTCTCGATTAGACAACAGTGTAATCTTGGAGCAAAGTAAAGAGAAGATCCATTTCATTCTGTCTGAGCACACTGTATTAATCACAAAGCAAAGCCATTCTCAGGAGAAGGGAAGGCGGAAGTAGAGGATGTTGAAGTGGGATGAAGGGGAGGAGGAGGTGGAGGATGATGAAGTAGGATGAAGGGGAGGAGGAGGTGGAGGATGATGAAATAGGATGAAGGGGAGGAGGAGGAGGAGGATGATGAAGTGGGATGAAGGAAAGGAGGAGGTAGATGATGAAGAAGTAGGATGAAGGGCAGGAGGATAATGAAGTAGGATGAAGGGGAGGAGGAGGAGGATGATGAAGTGGGATGAAGGGAAGGAGGAGGTGGAGGATGATGAAGTAAGATGAAGGGGAGGAGGAGGTGGAGGATGATGACGTAGAAGGAAGGGGAAGAGGAGGTGGAGGATGATGACGTAGAAGGAAGGGGAGGAGGAGGTGGAGGATGATAACGTAGAAGGAAGGGGAGGAGGAGGTAGAGGATGATGAAATAGGATTAAGGGGAAGAGGAGGTGGAGGTGGAGGATGATGAAGTAGGATGAAGGAGAAGAGGAGGAGGAGGATGATGAAGTGGGTTGAAGGGAAGGAGGAGGTGGAGGATGATGAAGTAAGATGAAGGGGAGGAGGAGGTGGAGGATGATGACGTAGAAGGAAGGGGAGGAGGAGGTGGAGGATGATGAAGTAGAATGAAGGGGTGGAGGATGATGAAGTAGGATGAAGGGGAGGAGGATTATGAAGTCGGATAAAGGGGAGGAGGAGGTGGAGGATGATGAAATATGATGAAGGGGAGGAGGAGGTAGAGGATGATGAAGAAGGAGGGGGATGAGAAGGAGTAGGAGACACAGTGCAGATGAACCGAAACATGGCAGCTTCCACTGATAAATCCTATGAAATATTTCCCCAGCACATTAAAAAAAAGTGTATGATATGATATCTTGCCCACTACATATCTCAGAGCCCTAAGTTGCTACGCTTTCCTAAATCTAGTTGTCAGAGAGAGAGAAAGAGAAAGAGAAAGGGAGAGAGGGAGGCATGGAGAGAGTGTGAGAGGGAGAGAGAGGGAGAAAGAGAGGGGGGGGGTGACTACAGAGGTCAGCAAACCCTGCAGCAACACTCAGACAGACCTGATGACAGACATCATGCAGTGCACCAATCTATCCAAACAGCAACGCTTGCATTCTTGATTGGCCTACTTCAGTATCCAGTGAAATATTGCATGCCTTTTTACCTCCTTGGGTTAGGCTGTTGAAAATCGATATGAAAGGCACTATGCAGATCGACGTTTCCTGCCTGTAATGACTTTCACTTCTGGATTTCCAAATGCTTTGGAGCCTCAGTATTCATTCGCTGTGGCATGACTAAAGTATTTGAAAGGACACAATAAGACTAATAGAACCCAGGTCTGGTGACCATGCATTACGACCAAAACATCCCTCAAGAAATGTAGATTTTATAAGGACACAAAAATACAGTTTGAACCCTGGTGACCATGCATCATGGCAGCAAAGATCCATGCAGAAAATGTTTTGTCCTTATTCAATGTCTGTGGTTTGAAACTGCTTTTCCTGTTGCAATGACTCAGATTTAAAGGAGAGTAAACCCCAGTTTTCAGGACTTAGGTAAAGGTTTTTAGTTTTCAGAGCAGTCGTTGGTGTCATGGGGGGACAATTCCATTTCGGCTAAAGGTGGAAAACAGTTTTACTCCATCACTCTGATCTCCCCATACTCTCATCGATAAACAAAGAAAAGCATTTTGCCTCCCTCCATCCAAATGACAAGCTCTTGCTTTTAATGTCGAGCAATGCACTTTGAAATTCTGAGCACATTAACAGGTAACTACCTCGATAAAACAAGCCATCAACGTCAGCATCCCAATGCTCAGTGAATGAGTCATAAAGCATTTTGGCCCCGATTTAGCTGTCCCAGACAAGTTTTTGAGATCGGAGACAAAATCACTATGTCGTTGCCTACTCGGGGCGCGAGGCTGTCACCGACGCTTGTTTAATGTGAACGGTCGCAAACTGAGGGCTACCGATCACGATATTTTCAAAAACGTTTGATTTTAACGGCACAAAATGCAATGCTGCAATGCTCTTGTAGTGCAACCAGCATTTTTGAGAATGATGATCAGCAATAGTTAATGAGAGCTCGCCAGAGAAGAGGCCAGTGAGATGATGACCCATAGTTCAACTTCTATTCCACGTTGATTCAACATAATTTCATTGAAATGGCATGGAAACAACATTGATTCAACCAATGAGTGCCCAATGGGGACGTTGTTTCGCATCACCCAGAATGTGTACACTGTCGAGCACGAGCGATGATTACTAGTATGCGTTTAACCAAAGCCAAAGTGCCAAATCGTTACAGCTCTGAAGTTCACAATCAATGTTATTCAATTCAAAATGTTGGCGAGATAATTCAACTCTGTATGGCTGTATGGCAAGTGTGAATGTCTGACTGAAAAAGTTTATGAGTCTGCTTTGAGCCACAGCTTCTTGTAACTACATTAACAATCTCATCACATCATTGTTTTCGAGAGATAGTGTGATGATATTGAGAATCCAAGTGAAGAATCTTGCAGTGTGTGAACCCCGTCTGCGAAAGATAATTTATTGTGCGCCCCACTACGCTGGCAAGACAAAAAACTAGAGGAAAGACAGCCGTTTAATGTGAGATGCTCAGCTATGTCAGGATTTTGAAAGTCGTGTAATGTACACCCAGCATGGAAAGGCTCCTTGTATTTTTCTAACACCTCAGCAAGCAGCAAGTCAAAGTTGTTTCTTCTTAAATCAACCTTTAACTTGATTATACTTTAGAGAATAGAGAAGAGAGACCTACCTCTACAATCTCTAGTGTAAAAGTAAGGCTGATCAGAGTTGGCACCGCGAATGGGGCAGCTGGTACGACTGGCACGACTGCCACCGATGCCCACTGTCAAAGCACCCAGCCATCGTACAGCTGAATATGAGCACAAGTGACAGTGAAACAACCTGGGGATCTGATACGTGATGCCACCCTGCCACCCTGATGCCAATCGATGCCAAACTGGCACGTGTCAGGGAAACGTCAAAACTCCTCTTTCTACAGTTTGCATTTCTTCACCAAAATATAGAATGAGATTGATTACTTGACGTATTCTTAAGCTTTCCTCAACGTAACCTAAAGCAGGTGTAACAGTCGTCGTAATCCTCCTCCTCGGACGAGGAGGAGAGGCGAGAAGGATCAGACCAATATGCGGAGTGGTTTGTGTCCATGATTATTTATTAACAAAAATAACCGGAACACTAATGAAACAAAAGGACAAAAGAGAAACGAACCGACAAACAGTCCCGTGTGGCACGAATACAGACACGAGATACAAACACCCACAAAACACACGTGAATCCCAGGCTGCCTAAGTATGATTCTCAATCAGGGACAACGATTGACAGCTGTCTCTGATTGAGAATCATACCCTGCCGAACACAGAAAATAACACATCGACAACCCACCCCAACTCACGCCCTGACCAACTAAATAAATACAAGAAAAAGGAAAAACAGGTCAGGAACGTGACAGCATGGCTAAATGGTGAATTATAGGAGTAGATGCATAGATTTCACTTTTGGGCATGAAAATCATCTTGCTGATCTGTCATCGTATATAGTAATTCCTTGAAGAATCTCAGTGTTTTGTCAGTAGTATGGCAATTCATCTGCATGACTCGGTGCAGCAATTTATCTGCATCACATCACCGGCAGAATCATCAATTTACTTGAAATGTATTCAAAAGTGGAGCCTTACGCAGGGTGTCCCCGGTTCGCCTACATAGCCCGGTGCGGGTTATTCCACCTCCCCGCACTGGTCGGGCGACGGGGAGCATTCAGCCAGGTAAGGTTGGGCAGGCTCAGTGCTCAAGGGAGCCAATACGCCTGCACGGTCCGGTATTTCCGGTGCTACCTCCCCGCCCCAGCCCAGTACCACCAGTGCCTACACCACGCACCAGGCTTCCAGAGCGTTTCCAGAGCCCTGTTCCTCCTCCACGCACTCTCTCTATGGTGCGTGTCTCCAGTCCGGTGCCTCCAGTTCCGGCACCACGCACTAAGCCACCTGTGCGTCTCCAGAGCCCTGTACACACTGTTCCTTCTCCCCGTACTCGTCCTGATGTGCGTGCACTCAGCCCGGTGCCACCAGTGCCGGTACCACGCACCAGGCATATAGTACGCTTTGAGAGTCCAGTGTGCCCTGTCCCTGCTCCCCGCACTAGGCTTGAAGTGCGTGTCTCCAGTCCGGTGCCTCCAGTTCCGGCACCACGCACCAGGCCTACAGTGCGTCTCAGCCGGCCAGAGTCTGCCGTCTGCCCAACGGCGCCTGAACTGTCCGTCTGCCAAGCGCTGCATGAACTGCCCGTCTGCCATGAGCCTACAGAGCCTTCCGCCAGACAGGAGCAGCCAAAGCCTTCCGCCAGACAGGATCAGTCTGAGCCATCCGTCTCCGCAGCGCCATCTGAGCCATCCGTCTCCGCAGCGCCATCTGAGCCATCCGTCTCCGCAGCGCCATCTGAGCCATCTGTCTCCTCAGCGCCATCTGAGCCATCCGTCTCCCCAGCGCCGTCTGAGCCATCCGTCTGTCCCGAGCCATTAGAGCCGCCCGTCTGTCCCGAGCCGTCAGAGCCGTTAGTCAGTCAGGAGCCGCTAGAGCCATTTGTCAGTCAGGATCTGCCAGAGCCGCCAACCAGACAGGATCTGCCAGAGCCGCCAACCAGACAGGATCTGCCAGGGCCGCCAACCAGAAAGGATCTGCCAGAGCCGCCAACCAGACAGGATCTGCCAGAGCCGCCAACCAGACAGGATCTGCCAGAGCCGTCAGTGAGCCATGAGCGTCCAGAGCCGTCAGCCAGCCATGAGCGTCCAGAGCCGTCAGCCAGCCATGAGCGTCCAGAGCCGTCAGCCAGCCATGAGCGTCCAGAGCCGTCAGGCAGCCATGAGCGTCCAGAGCCGTCAGCCAGCCATGAGCGTCCAGAGCCGTCAGCCAGCCATGAGCGTCCAGAGCCGTCAGCCAGCCATGAGCGTCCAGAGCCGTCAGCCAGCCATGAGCGTCTAGAGCCGTCAGCCAGTCATGAGCTGTCCCTCAGCCCAGAGCGGCTATTTATCCAGAACTGCCCCTCAGTCCAGAGCTGTCTCTCTGTCCGGAGCTGCCTTTCAGTCCGGAGTTGCCCCTCTATCCTGAGCTACCTCTCTATCCTGAGCTACCTCTCTGTCCTGAGCTATCCCTCTGTCCTGAGCTATCCCTCTGTCCTGAGCTATCCCTCCATCCCGGTGCTATCCCTCTACCCCGGTACTGCCCCTTGTGTCGATGTTACCCAAAAGATTATGTGGGGGTAATATGAGGGTGGTCATTTGTAAGCTGGGATTGACTATGGTGGGGTGGGGACCTCGCCCTGAGCCTGAGCCACCACCGTGGTCAGATGCCCACCCAGACCCTCCCCTAGACTTTGTGCTGGTGCGCCCGGAGTTCGCACCTTATGGGGGGGGGTTATGTCACGTTCCTGACCTATTTCTGTTAGTTTGTTGTATGTGTTAGTTGGTCAGGACGTGAGTTTGGGTGGGCATTCTATGTTTTCTGTTTCTATGTTGGTTTAAGGGTTGCCTGGTATGGCTCTTAATTAGAGGCAGGTGTTTGGCGTTCCTCTAATTGAGAGTCATATTTAGGTAGGTTGTTTCACAGTGTTCGTTGTGGGTGGTTGTCTCCTGTGTCAGTGTTTGTCGCACCATACGGGACTGTTCGGTTTGTTTTTGTACATCGTCATTTTGTGTAGTCTATTTTC